>NW_027397067.1:45313996-45372960 GCF_003265705.2 Callorhinus ursinus | reverse complement strand
CACACACACACACACACACACACACACACACACACACACACACACACTAAAGAGAGGGAGGAGGTGGAGAAGGAGGTCTGAATCGGGTCACTCAACTAAAGGGGTCCGGTCCTAGGATGCGCAAACGCCACCCCTAAAACCTTTGTATTTTGTTTTAATTCGTCCTCACAGCGCCTCCTGCCGGGCCTGAGGACTGGGGCTCGCGGAGGGGGTGCAGGCCGCCGGAAAGGGTGGCCGCCAGGACTCGGCCACCCGCCTCCACGCCGTCGTTTTGCAGCCGGTCGGCAGCCGGCGCTCACCACTGCGCTGCGCGCGCCAGGCGGGAAAACGCCAGCGGCCTCGGCCGCCCCGTGCCCGGAGCCAGTTCCCGACGAAGGGACGCGCGGCCGGTTCCGACCTAGAGAAGGAGCAGGGGCCCTAAACGCCCGTCTGCGCCCCCAGTTATCCCGGGAGGCCTCCGCTCCGTCTAGGGCAAGGGTCGAGGATGCAGTGGCTTCGGCGTAGCCCACCAACGGCCGGCCCGTCGCTCCTACCCAATCCACACCGAACGCCTCGCCGGCGGCGCTCCGCGGTCTGTCCGCTCGTGCTGGCCGCCCGCGGTCGGCCCCGCGCTCCCACCCAGCTCGGCGACCCTTCCTCGCCTCCCCCCTGTGCCCCCCGGCTCCCGGACCAGTCGCGGAGGCCGAGCTGCGGGGGCGCTGCCCCGGGGCCCCCAGCTCCCGCGCGCCGCAGCCAGCTTTCGCGTGCGGCGCCAGCCCTAGCTGTCGCGAGCAGTCGACAGTCCCGTTGGAGTCTTAGCTCTACTTTCCCTCCACCTCTTCGGGGGGCACTGCCGGTCCCGTTCCCTTTTGAATCCCCCCAACGCGCTTATCAACGAGTAAACAAACAGAAGCAGCTCAAGTAAGTGTTAACTGAGGAGACACAAGCTGCCGGTCCCGTCACCGCCGGGCCTATCCGCAGGGTTGGAGCATGTCCCCCAGTAGTGGGCCTGCGCCCGGCGTCGCCGCAGAGGATCCTTTCCCCCGGCCCACCGCAAGCCGCGCCTGAGGCGCCGGCATGAGCGTTCCCGCGGATGCGCGGGGCCCCCGCTCCGGTGGCGCCCACCTGGCTTCCGGCCTCCGCGTCGGGTCGAGGTTTAGGCGCGAGGCCGTCTGGCTGCCAGAGTCAGCGTGGCCCGGCGAGCGTGAGGGTGTGCGCTCGGAGAGGCTAGGAGGCTGCCCGGTGGCGCCTGTGGGGGCTCATGAGACTTCTCTCACGAAAGACGGCAATGAGCGGAGGCCTGTAGGACACAAACTAGGCCTCTCTCCTCCTCTTCTTCTGCTATGCCCGCCCACCTCCCCCCCGCCCGGCCAGGCTCCGAGGCCCCCTCTCTGCCTCTCCGCCACCCCGCCCGGTTTCCCTTCTGGTCCTCCTTCCAGTTTCCTCTTTCCTCACCTTATCCCCTGCCCACTCGGCCCTCTCGGATCCACTCCTCTCCCACCCTCCTCCCTCCTTCTTCCCCTTTGCTCGCCTGCTCTCCCCCCCCCCCACCAGCCTGCATCTACCCTTCCCAACCCCCCCGCCCCGCCCCACTCCCCACCCCGCTCTCCACCTGGGTCTATTTGATTGCTCACTGCCTCATAACTTGTTTTCCTAGTTTATATGGAAATGAACTGTCTCTGGATGTGAGACTAATTTCATCTCTTTGACCTACGGTACATATACAGTTGCTGGTATACAAAGGGGCGCTGCACAGATATCAAACTCTTAGGAGGAAAGGAAACGGATCCCCACACGCAAGGGCTTTACACCTTCCACACGGGTTGTAGGACCAGACGGCCCGTTTCATCTCTGGCCCGGGCACTGCCTAGGCTCTGGAGACCCACCGGGCTGGGCTGCTTCGTGGGAGGGGCGCGCGGGACGGTGAGAGCCTGGTCGCAGGGATCCGAGGCTCGTGAAACGCCCCAGTCACGAGCGGGGCGCGCAGCCTGGTGCCTGCGCCCGGAGCCCCGGCGGAGCCGGGAAGCTGTGGCCCGAAAGCTGGGCGCTGACGCCCGACGGTGAGGCCCGCCTAGCTCCGCGCAGACTGCCGTCCCTGACCAGTTCCTGCAAGTGGTCTCGCGCCAGGCACTGAGCAGGGCACCCCTCCAGGTTGCTGGAACCGTTCTGCGGGCGCCCGCGGACGCGGCCCAGGGTTTCCCTCTGCGCCACAACTCAGCCTTTGGAGAAAGACCGGAGAGGAACGGTGTCTCTCGAGGCTCGTAGTGTCCGAGCGCCTGGCGTCCCTTGGCCATCTTTCTTACTCTCCCAGCGGCAAATTACAGAGAGCCCTGAACGTCGCCCACGTGGCTTCTTTCGGCTCTGTTAGTGTGTTGACCTTTTTTGTTTAAAAAGTATGTACAACATACATTGTATATAATAAATATATTCTTACCGATTAGCGGAGATTGCATAAACAGAAACGTATTAGCCGTGGGCACGAGTGGAGAGAGTCTTCCAGGAAGAAGAGATCGCCAAGACTGGAACAGGGGGGACTTAGGGACACAGTACAACTGGGTAAGTGGCTTTGGGCAAGTCACTAACTCCCTCTTTCCCTTCGTGTCATTGTTTCCTAAGCAGAGTTGTTGAGTAAGCAATGTGACACGTGTGGGTTTTTTTCAACCTAGAGAATCTCCCCCACAAAGAGGCTTTTTAAAAAATCTGATTAGCTTTTGAATTAGTTGGTTTTGCTTTTCTTCTTTTTAATCCTTTTTATCGCTATTACATTCAGGGAAGGAAAGTTGGGAAACAAATTTAAAAGGAGAAAACATTCAGAGAAGTCTGGAAAAAATGGAGAAAGAGAAAGAAAGTGATTAATTAATGTAATTTTTTTTTAAAAGTTCCCAATTTCCCCAGTGAAAAGAAAACTAAACAGATACTTTTGGAGCTCAGCCTCTGGTTCAGGATTACAAAGGAACACTGAAGCTCAAGTTTGTAGAGGACGGGGTGTGCATTGGCTTCATAGGTCCCAGTCACACTGTCATCTCCCTAGGCTGCTAAATGGACTACTCTACATCTTAATTGCTTGTTTCATCAGGTGTGTCTAAAAGCTCTTGTGTCTTACTCTTCTTAAAGTGAGTGGTGAAACCTGGCCAAAAGTAAAATGGAGAAGAAAGGACTGGGTGCAGAAGAAAGAAATGTGGTTTAAGGCGTCTCCAATAACATGCTACCTTAACTCAAAGCCCTGCCTTTGGCTTCTTAGGCTTACACACACACACACACACACACACACACACACACACACACACACAGCATATCCAAGGGTTAAAAAAATCTCTTCATGAATTTACTCTTTGGTTAATAGTCTGTATCTGTTATGAGCTAGGCACCAGGGGTTGGGTGCTGGGGATGCTGTATTGAACAAACTTTGGGGTCCAGTTTACAGGCTAGTGAGGGAAATGGGTAGTATGAAAAGTGCTGTTACGTATTAATACATGGGTATCAGGGGAGTATTAAGATAAACACCAGAGTCAAGATCAAGGGAAAGCTCTGCAAAGGAGTGCCCCTTAAGCTGAATTTTAAGGAAGGCGTTTAAAGAAAGGGGCAGTTGGGCGAGGGCACGGTGGGGTGGAGGCAATCCGTAGGCATTCAGACCACATGCCTGAAGCCCCAAGGTTAGAAATAGCTTTCTTTAGAGAAGTTCAAGTGGTCTTCTAAAACAAATCAAATGGTAAAAGTGAAAAATAAAAGAATATTGGGAAATAGAGCTAAAGAAGCAGGCAAGAAGTTCTTGAAGAACTTTGTGGGCTGAATTTGCACTTCATCCTGAAAGCTAGGAGGCTCTTAAAAGATTTTAAATGGGAAATAAATGATAAAATTTGCATTTTAGAAAGATCATTTTGACAGGAATGTTGAGGACACAGAGGAGGGTTGGGTAGATTGTAGGGAAACCAGTTAGGAGACTATTGCAGTAATCCTTGATAGAAGTGATGAGAGTCTGAATTTAGACAGTGATAGTAGCTATATAATGAAATAGAGGGAGAGGGAGGGAGCGATAGATAATGAAAGGGGACTTGAGAGAACCTGATGACTGAGTGTGAGGGATGAGTGAGAAATGAGGAATAGAGAAAGATTCCCAGGCTTCTAGCTTAGGTATCGAGAGATTTGATGATGCCACCTACTGAAAGAGAAGCCAAGATTGAAACAGAAAGATGATGTGATCAGTTTGGGGCATGTTGATTTTGTTGTATCTTTGAGATGTCCAGGCAGAATGTCAGATGAATGGATATCTGGGTCTGGAGTTACATATTGATGTGGGCTGAGGGTAAAGATTTAGAAGTCACCAGCATAAAAATACTAGCTGAAGCCCTGGGTTTGGTGAGGTTACTCAAGAGAAGTGCTTACTTAAAAAACACATTTAGGAAACACCAATTTAGCAGGCCATCAGAGGAAGAGAAAACCTTGAAGGATACTAAGAAGGTATGGCCAGAAAGGCAGAAGGAAAACATAATAGTAAGCCTCATTTTGGGGATACCTATTATCTTCTAATCAATGGCCTGGGATCTCTATATACATCATTGCATTGAATCCTTACAACTCTAGAAGGTAGATGTATTCAAATAGAAAAACTCAAGTGTTGAGAAGTAATTAGACTAGAGTATGTTTAGCCTCTGGAGTCAGATGAAACCTATATTGAAATCACACCTGTCAATAGCTACGGGATATGTGCAAATACATAATCTCTCAGACACTTGATTTCCTCTGCCACAAAATAGAACTAAAATAGAACCTCCTTCTGAGGATTATGGTGAAGATTGGATGAGATAGCATAAGTAAAATGCCTGGCACAAAGTGGGTGCTTGATAGCTGATAGTTACTATCCTTATACATAACTATAACCACATATCACTATGTTAACTTGAGTGGCTACTGTCTCTTCTTTAGTTCTTTGGCTTAAACATGGACGCCAAATTCTCACCTAAGGTCCATAGTGCACAACTGAGACCTGACCCAGGCTAATGTATTATGATAAACCCTTACTAAAGATTTGGGCATAGGCAGATAGGAATGAACACAGAAAGCAACAGAAAGCTAGATAAACTACAAGTAAATCACTTCATTTTAGAATCTCCTACAGAGGTAGCACATTCCTGCCTAACCCCTTGAGGAAGCCATCTCTCCCAAACCACCAGGGAGCATTGTCAAACAATCAATATACTTCAAAGCCCAAAAAGACTGTGATCCCACAGGGAGTCAAGAGTTCTCACTGAAGTCCAAGACCCACCTTCCAAAAGACCCTGTTACCTGTCTGAGGAACTGCCCCCTTCCAGATGATTGATATGGGGGATGCCACTTTCTTTAGAGTGGACATGCCTGTCTCTAGGAGCTTGGCCTGACACTATGGCCTCAACAGTGGAGCCTTACTAGAACACAATAAAATAAGCCCAACATTCATATAAGAGTTACATGTTTTTCATAATTCTTAGAAAAGGTGAGACTTTTTATATGAACTCTTCTTAATCTTTCATGACCCTTAGGCCATCTTCTACTCAAAAGTCACTCTGAAAAGTGAGTTTAGATAAAGCCAAAACCTTACTATAGTCCAAATACAACAAAAAGACATATAGCAAAAGGGACCTACCAGACTGAAAGTAAGAGAAAGATTTTGTCAATATAATGGAGAAAAGAACCACAAACTTATGTTTTCAAAATTAAAATATGTAAGTAGATATAGAAATGAATACATTATTGGTTAGTGTTCACTCATGTGTTTTTAATCCTGTAATATGATGAGGTATTTCAAAGTATAGAGACTTTTGATCATGGCTTTAGTACAATTCATAATGGCAGTTCTTTTATTTGTTTCTTCACACTTGTTTCAAGGAATGTAGAGACATATTCTGCCCTAGGGCTCCAGTTGGTTTACCTCTAAGATGAGGATCCTATGCAGATTTTTTGAGGGCTAGGCACAGAGCTTCAGTAAGCAAGAGACTCCAAGTTGTGGCCCTATTTGCCCATTCTAAAAGCCATAGCCAATAACCATTTTTATGGTAATAGTGACCTGTGAAACTTAGAAAAGCTGAAATGTATTTCATTGACCCACAGCATCCATTTTTCATGGGAAATTTATCCTCTTTAGGTTAAGAATTTTAATGGCATCTGTCAGGAGACAGCATCTCCCCCCAGCAACAATTAAAAAGAGAGTTGTGGTCAGGGCCATATGGGAAATGCTGGGTGATACTTTGTTAATCAGGTCTCTTTACTACTGGGGTTGTTAGAGACATTAACTGTTAAGGTGCTTTGTGAAGTTTCAGATGCATTTGACTACAAAATCCTTTTGGTCTCAGAGGGTCTAAAGAGACTTTTTTTTTTTGTCACGGATTATGCTTTGAAGAAAACTACAATTTGCCGATACCACCCGACCATTCCTGGGATAGCATACTTCCACGGGAGAAAGTCATTTGAACACACTGTCATCATTGAAATCACACTCACCTCCACCGGTGAGTCCTCCTTGTGCCCCTCACTAGCAAGGGAACCTTCTACCGACGACATACTGCCATGGAAGGCAACACATATCTGGATCATAACATATTTATTTCTTTATTAATGTTTTTCTTTTTCCTTATTTGTCCCTTATACAGATTAATACAGTGCCTAACACATGAAGATACTCAAATATTTGTTGAATGGCTATCAAATAAGTGAGAAGTACTGGGAAAAAAAGATAAATTCAATCAGAGTAATTTCTTTGTTGCAGATATGCCTTAGGGTTCTTCATAGGACCTCATGTTGTAGAAAGATAAAAAGGACTCCCCTCACCCCCACCATTGACACACCCACTAGGCAAACACCTATTCCATATTCTTTTGTCCAGGCAACCTTAATCATTACCAAGAGCTCCTGTGAGTGGAACCATAGCTATATAATTCTATTGGATTGTTTCCATAAGGTTTTAGCTCAAGAAAGAAAACATGACTAGGGAAAGGAATCCTTAATTACATCTTAAAAATATGATCAAAAGCAACATTTAAGAAAAGTGTTTCCAGGGAAGAGCTGAGGATGACACCCGGTTTATAGTAATTCATTTTCCCAAACCTCAGAGCATGTGATCAAAGCTGATATACATTATCTCAGGCTCAGTACCAGGGTGACTCATTTTTTTTCTTACCTTTTTTGAAGTTTTTATTCAGATGAATAAATAGATGAGGAAGAGCCAAACCTGGGCCAGCCAGGTGTAGACTGAGAGTCCTACTGCCTGATCTGTAATAATCTCTCCTCCTTTTTTTAATGAAGAAGCTGTGGCCTTTGGCACCTTCAAATACTAACATGCAATTCAGCTCTTTTGAATCAACATAGGTATATAGCATGTTAAAACTTGCAAGAGGAGGACAATGAAACCTCCTCACTAAATATGGAGGAGGTTGCAAACAGATTAGTTATTAGGCAAATCAGAGTGATACAAGTACTCCTGACAACCTGTGTGCTCAGTGCTGGGATCATTCAGTTAATCTGGGCCAGGAATTTATACCCAATAAGGCTTCAGCTCTAACCAGTTAATCCTCCTTCCTACCATACCACCAGAGGAGGAAATAAAACTATGAAGTTTCTAATTCCTTCTCTCTCCTCCCATAAAGGTGTGCTAACATTGATTCATTGATAATTGTTGGCAGATCTCCCAGAAAGACTGAAAATTTGCTAAATTCACTGGCATATTTGGATGAAAGAGATGAAAACATCCTAGTGTGGAATCTGCATAAAGAAATAATAAGCGGGGTGTCTGGGTGGCTCAGTCAGTTAAGCGTATGCCTTTGGCTCAGATCATGATCTTGGGGTCCTGGGGTCAAGCCCCTTGTGGAGCTCCCTGCTCAGTGGGGAGTCTGCTTGTCCCTCTCCCTCTGCCCCTCCCCCCACTCTCGCGCTCTCTCTCACTCTCTCAAATAAATAAATAAAACCTTAAAAAAAAAAGAAGTAATAAGCCGTGTATTTTTCTGAGGACCTGATGGTGTGCTGACACCATTCCCTAACAATTCCAAACATTTTACGAAGCTCAACTCAAACATCTCATCTGTTTATATAAGAACACTCCTCCCCCTCTTCCAAGTTTGCAACTTAGAGAAAGTAGAGGGCAGACCTAGGATCCATCACTGGAAGGTGCAGTTAGGTGAGGTTTTGGTTGAGCGTAGGACTTAGATTCTAACATTCAGAGTTATCTAACAATGAAACATGTGGCTTTACAAAATAGTGAGTGCTCCTCCAGTTAATACTATATGAAAGATGGATAAAGACACTAAAGTTCTTTCCAATCCAAAGACACTACTATTCTTAAAGCATAATGAAGACCACAACTTTGAAAATAGGCTAGCTGTCTTGACTAGCACACCAGTGTCCCATCAACTTTGATTCTTACCTTCTTTGATAAGTAATGTTTCCTTCTTCATTGGTTCTGAGAACCTGAGAGGGAGGTGGGATTGAAATGTAGAAAAAACATCATACCTCCTGAGCAGCTAAAACATCTTGAATTCATACATATTCACTGTTGGATATTTTAACAGAAAAACAGAAAATTTAAAAGTTGCTCTGTTTCCAAAAGGAGGAAACATGTTGGAATAAATATTCTTTGGTCACCAGAGTTGTGAGAATCCCCATCATGAGAAGAAAGGTGATTGGGAATTATCGTATTACTCCACAAAACTAATTTTCAGCCTTATTAAGTCTTTTAATAACAGTCTTCTAAGACAGGCCTAAAAAATGAATTTTAATCGGATGCTCTCCAGCCCTGTTACTTTTGTCACGGCATATATAATTAAATAAGATTTTTTTATGACTTTAAATTCATTCCTGACTATTTTAGGCATAGGTTAAATTCTTCAAGTTTTTGAACCCTATACTAATATATATGACTTTATCAATTATACTTTAACTCTTTTTGTTTTTCAACATTTATTGGATACCTATTTTATGCCAGCCACTGTGCTAGAAGCTTTCACATAATTTTTATTTGGGTAAAGAGTTCTAGGGCAGTGAGCTAGCTAAGGAGTTTAAATTATCAGGTTATAGGAAGGTTTCAGAGAGTTTATAAAGCTAAATAATTATGTAATAGTAATTATAATAATGATAAGTATCTAGGGTCCATATGGCAATTTATATCTTTCATATCACTTTTAAGTAAATTCCTTTACTTTATTAATTTTTTTCTCCACCTCATTGTTTTCTGTTTTTTTAAATAATAGCTTAATTGAGATATAATTCATACACTATAACCTTTACTGATTCTTAACCTTATATAAACAGTAAGAGATAAACTTGATGCTAAAGAAAAGTCTTAACTTATTTTTTAAGATTTTTTTAAATTTATTTTTTAAAAGAATTTTTATTTATTTGACAGAGAGAGAGCATAAGTAGGCAGAGTGGCAGAGGGAGAGGGAGAAGCAGGCTCCCCGCCAAGCAAGGAGCCCAATATGGGGCTCGATCCCAGAACCCTGGGATCATGACCTGAGCCGAAGGCAGTTGCTTAACGAACTGAGCCACCCAGGCACCCCTATTTTATTTTATTTCCATCTGAGAGAGAGAGAGAGAGAGACTGGGGAGGGGCAGGAGGAGGAGGAGGAGAGAGAGAATCTTAAGCAGGCTCCAAGCCTAGCGCAGAGCCTCACGTGGGACGGGAGGCAGGGCTGGGCTGGATCTCATGACCCTGAGATTACAACCCAAGCTGAAATCAAGAGTTAACTAACTGAGTTTAACTGACTGAGCCACCCAGATGCCCCTTAAAATTTTATTTTTTAAGTCATCTCTACACCCAACCTGGGGCTCAAACTTAACAACCCCAAGATCAAGAGTTGCATGCTCCACCGACTGAGCCAGCTAAGGACCCCAAAAATCTTAACTTTAAAACCAACAAGCAGCTCTTCAGGAGTCCATATTTCACTATATTTAAATTTATGTTTGTGAGATAAATTGAAAAAGAGAAAACATTTTGAGGCAAAGTTAGAAAGACAAAGTTTAAGGAGAGAATAAAGTCATCCGAAAAATAATAATAAAAAAAACACTGATGATATAATACATATATTACATATATATGTAATATAACACATTATAATATATATCAGGGGATATATAAATATTATATATATATATATTTACATATCAGGGGAGTACAGGGGAGACAAGGGAGTATGAAGCCTATAAGTTTGGTTTGGTGGCGGCGCCTGGGTGGCTCAGTCATTAACCATCTGCCTTCAGCTCAGGTCATGATCCCAGGGTCCTGGGATCGAGCCGGCATCGGGCTCCCTGCTCTGCGGGAAGCCTGCTTCTCCCTCTCCCACTCCCCCTGCTTGTGTTCCCTCTCTGGCTGTCTATCTCTCTGTCAAATAAAAAAAAAAAAATCTAAAAAAAAAAGAGTTTGGTTTGGTGAATATCAACCAGGCTGATCAGGGCTTTTGAGAGAGGATGGGAAAGATTAAGAGCCTAGCCAAGTTAATTTGGAAACAAGCCAGGTTCACATGTAATAAGCTAAAGAATTGTCTAAGAGGATAGGTAATTTAAGAAGGTGGTCAAAGAAGGCTTACTGCATAAGAAGCAAAGATAAATCAAAATAGACTGGTGTCCAAAGTTTAACTCAAGGGGAAAAAGAACTTGTATATATTCTTGTGATACAAAACAAAGAAATGGCAGATACCCTATTAATCAAAGATTCATGCTATATTTCTGCATTCTGTGTGTTGATTCCAATCTGAAGTGAATGATTCACCAGAAAAACCACATTGAAAAAAGGTTGCTCATTCAACATATACTAAATAATCTATTTTTAAGACAAATATAATTATAGGATCCAGTCAAAGTAATGCTTTTAAAAAATCACATTCAGAGAAGAAATATGGTATTTTATTTGAACCTAAAATATGATCTCTTAAATTTTACCAACTGTTCCAAGCATAAATGTAGCTAGAATTAGTGTACTGATTCTAACCCAGTGGATTTTTCACATCAGAATTTATTTCACTCAGTGTTCTTTACAAAATGAAGTTGTTGTTTTTACTCAAAGCGGATTTAAGTCACAATGTAAATTAATTCATGCCACTTTACTATAATTAGAGCATAATCAATTAACCAAACAACTATTACTACTACTACTACTACTAAATGTAGTGGAAAATTTTCAAGCTCCTTTGTTTTTTACCACTCTGTACTGCCAGTACTACGTATTTTCACTTTTCAACCAAATTACTCTTTTTATATTATTTTTTCCAATTACTTTTGTTAAACCTGATTGGATCAGAGTGTGTATATGGGCAATTTAGTCATAACTGAGATTTCACAAATTACCAAAATTCTGTTCATTTGTTAATATTTAAAAATTGGTTTAGCTTATTAGCATTTATAAGTTATGTACATTTATGTACACTATGAAATCTTGGTAAAAAGAGAAATTAAAAATTCTGCTTGTTCAGATACTTTGAAATTTTTAAGATATCTAAATACATACAAAAATAAACCGACATCTCTTAACCTTTTTTGAATCACAAATGTCCCTGAAAATCTGATGAAAGCTACAGCTTCCTCTTTCTAGAAAAACAAAAACAAAAACAAAAAAACCCAACAATGTATATATGCACATGAAGTTTTGCTTACAATTTCACAAAGTTTATGGACTCTCTGAGGTCTGCCTATGGGCCCACTAGAAGTCCATGAACCCTGGGTTAAGAACCTCTGCAATAAACCCACACTTTGCTTTGGCAAGATAGAAAACTTACCATTATAAAGTATGACTGTTTAAGTGTTCATTCTTTAGGGGCATGTATCTGAAAGGAATGATATAAAAAAAAACTCCCCAAAAGCTTTGGCTCAGTTATCCCTCCTGTTTAGCCTTAAAATGAGGACCAATTTCCTTTGGGTCAAACCCCAAACTCTTAGTGTCTTGACTTTCTAAATGCTTGACAACTATAGACACTTTAATGAAATCCAAATGGGTGAAATTCAACACTTCATTCTGATGCTCTTTACAGATGTTCTTAATAAGGACACTGAAGAAGTCCTTAGAAGCCTAACTTCACACATCAGCCAAGGGAAGAAAGAATTCATTGGAAAATGAAGATAATAAGTAATTCTGGAATGTTCCTGTACCAGTCAATATCAAGCTTACAACATAAACCTATAATCAGCTTTGTAGGGAAGCATGAAGTGCACAGGGGTAAAGTCTGATGATAGATTCCTGGGTAGGAATAGCATTAGACCATCCTACCTTCTGATGTTGAATATTTAAATTCTGCTCAGAATAATTTTCCCATAAGGACTTCATTTCTTCAAATGACAGCTTAAAAAAATGAATAAAGAAGCTGAAACAATCATTTTTGCCTATCATAATATTAAAACTTAACCTAGTACCTCAGTATTCATTCCTGTTACCTGCATATCTTAAAAGAAATAGCTGTTACTAATGCCTTTTTGTTTTCCATTGAGTGTACACTACTGAATTAGTGTAGGAGTTTACATTTACCATGTAAATTTTGCAACACTAAAAATATTTTGAGTATCAGTCATGATGGCAATTTCTGTATAAAAGAGCCTTAAATGGAACATTGTTTTTGAGATCAAACTCCCCACCCTCACAATAATGGCCACGTTGCAATAAAAATTGTGGCATATTACAAAAAAAGAAAGAAAGAAAGAAATGTAAATGCTAGGATTTTATAAGTAGAATGGATATCATAACACCATCTAGGTAGGTTAAGTCACGATAATCATTCTGTTCTTTGACGCCCTTTGTTTGCCAACAGTAGATAAAAGCTCACCTGAAATTTGTCCTCAAAGCTCTGACTAGAATACTTCAGTCTGGGTAATTATTTCCCTGGACATTCTTTGAGACCATGTGGAGAGAAGGGTTTGCACACTTAGATGGACACAAATGCTTATGTTAAACATTTTTATCAATGAATTTGCAACTTTGAGGTGAAAAAATACTCAATTTGTCTGACAAGATATTAGTGTTATGGGCTCTTTTCTTACAATTTTCAAGAGTTGTGTTGGCTTTACAGGAATGTATGGAAGTAAGGCACAGTAATCTGAAAGGAAAGATCAGAAAGAAAGTTACTCAAGATTTTGCATTAGATTAGTCAGACTTGTGAATTCTGATCCAGAACCTGTCACTTTTATTTCCTATAGAGCCTTAGGCAATATAGTTCACTCCATGACTACTGCCTCATTCATCCCTTTCTTCATCCATGAAATGAAGATAATGCTGACCTACCTAATAAGAAATTGTGTAAATTTAATGTCATATCAAAAATATTCAAATAATTTTAAGGCTTATTCAGTTAAGTTTTAGCATTTGACAAACTTGTAACTTTTATATCTTAATTAGAGATGGCTACAAAACAAGTGTGAGACATTGTCAATGTGTTTGCACCTAACACCATCAATAATTAGAATAACATTAAGTTAGGGAGAAATCAGGGGGAAATATAAGTATTTGGGAAGGCAAGACTCTAGAACTGGCTTGAAACTCAGGACAATCACTTAGCTTTTCTTTACCTCAACTGTCTCATCTTCAGATGGGGTCCTTATCAATATCTGTTTTCATGTATTCACATTTTTTAAAAATGTAGTCTCTTTCCAAGTAGAATGTAGCTCCAAGGGTGTAGAGAACTTGTTTCTCTGGTATACCACTGTATTTCTAGCATCGCAGAGTAGCTGCTCATTAAATATCAATATTAGATAGTTCCTAAAGTCCTTTTCAGCTCTAAAATCAGATTCTTTTTTTCCCCAAGATTTTATTTATTTATTTGACAGAGAGAGACACAGAGAGAGAGAGGGAACACAAGCAAGGGGAGTGGGAGAGGGAGAAGCAGGCTTTCTGCTGAGCAGAGAGCCTGATGCGGGGCTCGATCCCAGGACCCTGGGATCATGACCTGAGCCGAAGGCAGACACTTAACGACTGAGCCACCCAGGTGCCCCCAAATTCTTTTGTGAAAAAAAAGGCTTATTATGAAAATTTCTAAGCATATAGAAAAGTACAGAGATTAATATAATAAACCCCTACACATATCACTCAGCTTTGTCAAGCCTTAACTATTTCAATATTTGCTTCAGATTCTTTAAGCAATAAAATACAAATACAATTGAAGTCTCCCTTCCATGTGTACCATTCCTTGATTTCTTTTGTCTTTCTCCCCAAAGGTAACCACACTCCAGAATTTAATGTTTATTATTTCCAAGAACAATTTATACTTTTACTATATTTATATAACTACATGCCATGCCTTCAAACTTTCTGCAACTTGCTTTTTTGGTTAAGTTATTGCCTGTTTTCTTTTTCTTTTCCTTTTTTCTTTGATCTGGGCAGGAAATAAAGTGTTAATCGAGTTGACAAGAGCATCATCTTTGTATTTCTAAGCTTTTCTAACTCTAAACTTCTATAAGGGAAGAACCCTTATAGAAGTCAAGAAGATTAACATAAAATAAGGAACTTTCAGACAGGATCTAGATCAGAACCACATAAAAACATGGCCATGTCCTGTCATCACATTAGGATATTTACAACACAGCACTGTCAATATGTGATGTTGCAAAAACATGGTGCCACATGGTAAACATTGCAGAGGTCTGTGAATGGGTCTCTGAGAGCTTAGGATGATGGCCCAGTTCACAAGTGAAACAATTTTTTTGGATAGAGAAGTACTGACTTTTTAGACCATAGCAAAATAATGGGAAATGTTCAATTTTGGTCCACAGTACCAATTGAACTATTGTTTACGTGCCTTAAATAGGCAAAACATCTATTAGTTTAACTTGATGTTCCAAACGCTGGATCTTGTGCAATTTATTTAGCCTTGAATTTCAGATGATCTATTTGGAAAGCTAAGTTGTGGGAAAAATTTCTGTCTCAGTCTTTATATTAAACAGCTACTATATTTCAATAGATATTTCCTCATTCAATAAACATTAAAATACAATAAAGAGCATTTGTATTATCTACTTAATGCAGTTTCTTTTTCCTAGATTAATTTTTTTGTTTAAATAAAGGATACAGGGCAAGAACAGTACAGTTTCACTGGGAAGTTTACCTTGGTAAAAAGACAGGAGCTATTACATTCTATCTTGTCAATGATCCATGGATAATGGGTCACCAGGGGATTTAAGAACTGTATCTTTCAGTTCTTGCCAGGGAGGTATATCAGTGTGCAGTGATGTGAACCATAATATGACACACCTTGAAGAATCTTCAAAACCCTCAGGCACTCTCTCAGCTGCTGTCATGAAGATACGGGACTAAAGGTTTGTCAGTTAAGGATAGCATTTTGTAAATAATTTCAGTAACAGAATGATTTTCCTATTTCTTATGTTAAATTCTAATAAAAAGAATTAATCCTGAGGCTTAGAAGTCTTTAGACTTTTTTTCTTTACCTTAGAGGAATATCTGTTTATGCTGATATGGGAAAAAAAAGACCCAATATATATTGTTTTATTGTTAAGTGTGGGTGTGTGTGTGGGGGGGAGAAAGTTGCAAAATAGTATTATACTATAATCCTATTTATGTGTGTATGTTTTTACATATACACTTAAACTTTGCATATCAACCGCAAAATGTCCAGAAAGACAAACCAAAAATCCCCTCTGGGGAATGGAACTAAGAGGGTCATTAGTGGGGGTGAGGAAATAAGAGAGTTCTACTGTCTACACTTCTATATTGTTTGAATTTTTTACAATAAGCATGATTGTTTTTGTCAACTGAAAATGATAAAGAAATACATTTCCTTTTCAATTAAAAAACTTTACTTTTAATCAACAGTCATCCAAAGAGCCTCTAAAATTTCAGAAGTTTTAGAAAAACAGATGATATGACAGTTTGAAGTAGAAATTAATTTGTAAACCTACATTATTTTTACTGAGTTAGTAACAGATTTTATGGGAGAGAAGTGATATGATCTCTTGGTATTTTCTAGCTTTTGTGAAGTGAAATACTTATCTATCAATGCATTTATGCTTACCTCAATGAGAACAATGAATCTTACAAGCTGGAGAAGACCTTATTATGTAGTACAAACTCTCATTTTACAGATGAAAAACTGATACTCAAAGACGTTAAATGTTTTGCCCATAAACAATTCCAGACCTTAAAAAAATTAAATCCATCTTCTGACTTCATGTCCATAGCTCTTTCCATCATAAAATGATCACCTGCTCTGAAATTTTAGTGTAATAATAATATAAATAATCTAAAAAACTATTTTGTTTAGCTCTGATCTTAAAACCAGCATACACACACCTCAGTGGAAGCATTACTCATAACAAATTAATGTACTTTGCACAGAAGCCGAAGTAACAAGTCATTTGGTGACAATATTTCAACCTACAAATGGAAAAAAGAATATTTTTACCTCTCGGTGATTTTCTCATCTTAATCGATTATTACATTCTCTTTATTCTCCTGCTTCTTTAAATTAGGGAGTGGATTAAGAGAACAAAGAAGAACGAAGAAATAAAATGTCAAAGCCAAAGATGTCTATTAATGCGAAAAAGAAAAATCTAATTTGGAGACAGCAACAATAGAAAAGAAAAGTACATAGAGAGAGACCATGGAAGAGTAATAAGAACCAAGGCAGAAGAAAATTCCACCACTTCAAGGACAGTGAGTAAATAAGTAAAGAAAAGTGGGTTGAAATTTGTTTTATGTTTATTACTGTAGGCACATAGTAAATGGCTGATGGATAAGATAAAGGGAATGATGGTGTCAAAGGCTAATGCAGAAGTTCTCAGTCTGCATAAGAACTACTTGAAATGTTTGTTTAAAATACAGAGTCCCGAGTCTTTATCACCAGGAATTCCAAGTCACCCACTGGATTAGGGAGAGCCCAGAAATAAGAACCCTGGATAATTCTAATGATCACACCTGGAGGAACATTGAACCAGAATTATTAAAGCTCTTCCAAGGAAGAAAACAAAGAACCAGAGTACAGAAACCTGCAAAAGAGAAGAGAAACAACAGGAAAAGGAGTTGAGTAGAAATCAAGGAAGAAGGAAAAGGAACTAGAAAGTAAGGACGTAACTAAATTAAAGAAATGGTTTAGAAAGAAGCAAGAGATATATATGGGTGTGTGTGAAAAGAAACAAGCGAAGGCTGGTCAGAGGCAATAAAGCAAGACGGAAAAAAATACTGGGGAAACTAAGAATTTATCTTGAATTTTAAAACTAATTTTTATTTATTTATTTTATTACCCGTTCCTTTGTAAAAGTAACACATACTCATTGTGGGAGAGTCGAAAATAGGAAAAGGAGAGGAAAAGTATATTCTTGGTTTGTTACTCACGAATAACTGCTAATAACAATCTGGTGTATTTCTGCTTAGTTTTTTTTCAAGGTTTTGTTTATATAGTTTGGATAATATATACGCCACTAAATATCCTTCTGTTATAACATAAGCATCTCCTAACATAGGATTATTAACAGAAACTTCGTTTTTTAAAAGATTTTATTTATTTATTTGACAGAGAGACGCATAGCGAGAGAGGGAACACAAGCAGGGGGAGTGGGAGAGGGAGAAACAGGCTCCCCACTGAAAAGGGAGCCCAATATGGGGCTCAATCCTAGGACCCTGGGACCATGACCTGAGCGGAAGGCAGACGCCCAACGACTGAGCCACCCAGGCGCCCCCAGAAACTTCATTTTAAACATCCGCTTAATATTTGCAATACTCGGTTCTCCATTCTTCCTTGCTAAGAGAACTCAGGTTTTTTTCAGGCAGTCAAGGGCTTCAGGGAAGGCTGGCTCCATTCCTTTGCTTAGAAGATGAGTTTTATTTAGTCTAAGTCAATCATGGGATAATCCTATTGTCCCTGTCAGTGATTGGCTGAGGAAGGAGCAGGTTGACCTAATTTTGACCATTAAGATATGAGGGCAAGTCTACAGTTGGATTTTTAAAAAAATATTTTTTTAATTTATTTTGAGAGGAGAGAGAATGAGCAAGGGAGAGGGGCAGAGGGAGAGGAAGAAGCAGACACCCTCCTTCCCCCACTGAGCGGGGAGCCTGATAGGGGCTCAGTTCCAGGACCCTGAAACATGACCTGAGCAGAAGGCAGATGCTTAACCTACTGAGCCACCCAGGCGCCCCATAGGTTGGATTTATGCAAGATCCTTAGTTTTGAAAAAGTGATACAAGGAACAGATACATCCTTTTCCTGCCTATGAAATGTATGTGAAAAGGAAGCACCAGAACTGATGGTTGGAGCTGTTGCATATCTTGTGGCCATGAAGGGAGCCAGGCTACACTAAAGATGGAAGAAGAAAAAGTAAGAAGAACTGGGCTCTGGATGATCTTGTCACTCCAATTAATTATGCATCTCGGGACCCTTCCTTGAGACTTCTTGTAATGTCAGAAAATAAATCCCCTATTGTGTAAGCCCCTTTTAGTCAGGTTTTCTGTCTGCAGTAGAAAGTTATACCTAATAGTATAGTATATACCTAGTATAATGCTATACATAACAGATACAGCATTATAATTTACCCAACAATTTCCTATTGTAGGCTATTTACTTATAGTTTTTCACTATCATTTTTTGCCTTGGATAGTCATATAGAAAATGTTATACAGCTTAGATGATAATGTAATTTGTGTTGAGGGGGGACAAGCAATAAAGAAACAGGAATGAACTTGAAATATCTCAGGTCATCAAAGCTGAATCATTCTGAATATCCACTCCCTTTATTGTTCATTGCTGTCAGCAGAGGTGGTTATCCCTGGAAAGTTACATTTCCAAAGGAAAAATTGGGAAACACAGTCTCAACATAATATACTAATAAAAGTGAACACAAATAATCCTCCAAAATACAAAAGTCATTCCTGTTTGCAATGTTATATGGTTTCATCAACTTTTTCTCTTTTATTATTATTATATTAAAATTACTTTGGGAATAGGAAAGGTAACCCATTATGCCATGGTAATACCCTTCTGGTATTAAAATTTGCTGTAGTTTCTCTTCTGTTTAATCCAAATGCACATAGTCTATCATGTTGAAAGTATTCAAGAACTATGTCCTAAGTGCCTTCCAGGCGTAGGCTGTCCCTCCAAAATCAAAACTAGGGCAAGGGTACCTGACTGAACATGATTTAAGTGAAGAGGTTCAAATGTCTATGCTAACATATGACAAATGAACAGTAGAAGAAACTCCCAGTATATGCTTCTGATTTGATCACTAGTAGTAACTAGGTCTATTTATAATTTGAAATTTTAGATTTGTTTGCTTTTTAAATATTTAGTTGTCTTAGAGTTAAATTTTGGAAAGCTTCCTTATGTAAGAGGATGTGCCTGTGCCACATAGCAATTTTAATTACTGCAATTATAAAACACTAATATTCTGATGACCTACATTTCAATATTAGCATCAATAAGTGCACCTTCGTAATTTAACACACATTCATAATTTTACATTAAAAACTGATTACAATATAATTAAATTTTAGATATTATTTTTAAAATCTCATGCATGGATTGCAAAATAAGAATAAAGTCACAGCTCAATACTTAACCACTGTACATGAAGTTCTTCAGCACTGTGGTTATGACTCGTGATATTTCCCATTCCTGGTCTCTGGCCAGGAGTATTGATTCATGAGCTGACTATGGTAGAGGGTGTAAGGAAAACACAGGCTAATCTAAAACTCAAATAATGACTCTCCTCTAAACCAAAAAAACAAAAAACAAAAACAAAAACAAAACCCAAATCAAACCAAAACAAAACAAAAACCCACAGAAAAACCCTCAGTAGATTAATTTCATAAGCCACAAGATATCATTTTCCTTACGATAGCTTATAAGTTTTTCTCACATAAGATTCATTTCCTGCATACTTGAACATTCTAAAGAAGAAGAAAACAAAACTCTGAATTTGGAAAGGAAGGAACCCACTGTTCAAAAGTTTCCCTGAGATCACGAGGTGTGGAAGAGTGTGCTCTGAGGCTAGATCACTTTCTAAGTCTAGATTGATGCTGGCTTTAAGAGTGCAGATTGAAGGGAGCTGTTAAATTAAGCCCTATTACAGATTTTTAAAAAGACTTTATTCACTTGAGAGAGAGAGCCCAAGTTTGGGGGGAGGGACAGAGGGAGAGGGAGAGGCAGACTGCCCGCTGAGCAGGGACCCCCACATGGGGCTCCATCCCAAGACCCCGAGCTCATGACCTGAGCTGAAGGCAGACACTTAACCAACTGAGCCACCCAGGCGCCCCTAGATTTTTAAATTATCTAAGTAGTCAAGATCCCAAAATATGTATTTGTTAAATGAATGACTGTATAAATAAATTCATGTTAACTTTTGAAATAGCGTGTATCCAGGAAGAAGGAACTGATTTCTCCACATTATTTTTTCCTCATTCTCTTCTGGTTCCTATTTTTTCAACTAAAATAAATGTAGAGGAACCGTATTCTGGTTATTCCTATCTAAATATCCTTGTGACAGGGACTTCAAGGATATGCCGGAGCTTGATAGTGAGCAAGGGTCGTTCTTTGATAATTGGACTGAACCCCGTGCAATGGAACTCTGCCGCTTGTAGTCCGTTGGGGTGGGTGGGGAAGCGAGACTGACTACATGGAAAATGCCTGCAGGATTAGGGGAGCTCTAGGGACAGTCAATGTGTAACCCTGCCCTAAAGTATTCAGATCTTCTGTGCCAAGGTGGGCAGGAGCTTGAGAGAGTAGAGGTAGGGAGGTCACTGAGTTAAGTCTGTACAAACACAAGAAAACAAACAAGAATTTCAGTCTTCTAAATACCACACACACATGCACCCTTACACTCCATCCCTTCCCCCTCTCCTCGGTGAAGACCTGGGCCCATCCCCTGTTGAGAAATGAATTTGTGTGAGCATTAGACACACAGGCTTGGTGAGTGGACACTTTGTTGGAGAGAATTCATCTCTCATGAGAAGCAAAAGTGACTTCCAGCCAGCTCCCCTCAGAACAGAGTGAGCATTGAATCTGGAACACTTTTTAAAACCTCTTTGTAAGTTGTATTGAACAAGGCACTGGCGAAAAATTTGGAATCTAGTCCTTAAATCCCTATGTACCATTCTGGAGAATTCTAAAGTACAAACATAGGATGAGTTGCCTGGTATCACCCTGAAGATGAAACATGTCATCCAACACAAATATAAAAATGAAAAAGTCCGAGAGGACCTAATTTACCCTTTTGTTCAGTATTAAAGCCTGTGAGTACCTACTGGGCTACTGAGCTATGGGTTCCTCTGATGTTCCCTCCTTAAGTCCAGTTATTTCCCTTCTAGCCCCTGCCTAGTACTACAGTTTATTTGTGTCCAAAGCCTTCCACCTAAATCCTATACAGGTCATCTGTCATGATATTGGTGTCACATTCCCCAGGAACCATCTGGGAAAGGTTGAAATGCCTCAGAAGATTATTATATACTTGCCATGAGCTCCAGAGTACCTATACTTCTGGCATTTTCCCAGGCACTAAACGCCAACCAGTGACAGAGACTTTGCAAGCGACCTAACTCAGTTTGCTTTGCAGAGAAAGCTGAACCTTCTAGAAGAAAGCATCTCCACCCTAGGAAAGAAATATTTTCACAGCTAAGTAGTTTCTCCTTTCTCCTCTCGTCTGCCATCTTCTGAAGGTTGCACCTTCCTGCACTCTTCTACAGGAGGATTATTAGGCTTCTCTCCTGAAACCAGGATAAAGTCTCTGTCTATAGTGCTAAATGATAGTGTTCAAAGTCTAATGGTAAGAGAAGCTGTCCATCATAAACTTTGCCATTAGGTCAAGGACTTTTCTCACCTTGTGCTTTCAGGTAGGGCAGTCATGGAGTTGCATGCTATTAACAAAGATCATTATATTGCTTTATCTGAAGGAATAATACACAAGGAATTAGAATAAACAAAAGGGGATAAAACCTTAAGGGTATCAATTTTAATATCTTCGAAAAACAAAAATTCCAATTCCAAACTGTCCAATTCCAAAATGCCACAATACAGAAAGGGAAGGGCTGAACTTCAGTAAGAGAATTGTGAGAAGTCTTATTTTAAAAACCTAAGGATAAAGAACACCCTCAATATTGAATATTTTAGAGGCATCCTACTCTTCTAGAACCCAGAGGAAAAACAGAAGTTAAATAGCAAGATAGCAAGACGCTTTTGCAGAAGTGTTGAAACAAACAAGAAGAAGTTTTATTTTGAAAATACACTCTTTGAAGATAAATTTGGCTTCCATTTTCCATAGCTAGGTGCATCCAACAAGATACAAAAACAAACAAAACAAAACACCAAAACAAAGACCCATAACATTATGTACAAAGCTCTAAAATGAGCTGTGAATATCTACAAGAAACTAGCATATGCTCTTTGTGAAGGGTTGTACTTGTGTGGCTTTCTACAGTTCTCAGTCTGGGGAAGAAGAGTTAACTCCCTGGAGCTGCAGGTGCGGCTGCAGCAAGGGAAGAGCTGGGGTCAGTAAGGGGTTGGGGGTGCGACCCCTGGGTGGGAGGCGTGGAGAGGTGTCTGGGGAGGGGAGCCGCGGCGGCATGGGACACATCCTGGGCTTCTCTAGAAGTCCTGCCGCGGGGTGTGAGTCAGGCTGTGCCGCCGCAGATCACAGTTTCGCCTGAACACTTTGCCGCACTGCTCGCAGCTGTAGGGCTTGATGTCTGTATGGGTGAGAAGGTGAGTTTTCAGATTACTTCTCTGATTAAAGGTTCTTCCACATGTGGGACATTTGTGTGGAGATTCCTGTTCAGATGTGAAGCAAGCAAAGGATTAATCCTTCACACCACCACCGCAAGCTTCTCAATAGTTTCTGTCTTATCCGTATCACAAGCGTTAACATAACACGCGCACGACAACAAAAGAGGGGACTTGCAGGAACAAATCTGGCTCCTAATCCTCCAATCATGAAAACACACGCACAGGCACACACAGGGCGCCCCCCCCCCCATTACACTGATAACTGCCGGTGGCCACCGTGGTGGGCTTTGTGATTTCCAGCTCTTTACATTTCATCACCGTGTCACAGGCAGGAAAAGGAGGAAGGAAAAACTCTAATCCTCTCTTAAGGAACGACATTCTCCCGGGCAATAAGGCTCCTCTTTGCTGGAAAATTAAACTATTCCTCAATGTTCAGAAAACTACAAATTATGAGGCCCCTGGGAGAGAGAGCATATGGGATTTCACCATGCCTCCATTATCGAAATTACCTTTATTTCCTCCCAAACACGAAAGCTTTAAATGCAGGGCAGATCAGATGGGGAAAAAATAATTCTAAAATTAGGATTTAGAATACAGAGAATGGTCTTTTCTTTAAGAAAAATATAATAATGTTTTGTGTTAAGTAAGATTAATTTTGGGGGGGATATAAAAAAGTTGAGTGCTGTTTTCCCCACCTAGAAAACTAAATTTAAACAGAGCCTTTAAGAGAAAGAGCCTGCCATTGAACACCTTTGTAAGGAGCAAAAATGATAAAACCAAACCAGCCATTGTCTTTAAACAAGAAAACAAACTTACCTGCATATGTAAAGTTTTGTGAACCGCTAGAGTTCTAGACTGACAAAATCCTTTCCCACACTCCTGACATTTGAAAGGTTTTTCTTTGGAATGGATATACCTGTAAATCAATATAAGGTTTCATTGAAATTGTTTTACCACCACGGTGAGGAGTTTCTTTTGACAGTTATTCAAAAGGAAGTCGTGAAAGGACAAAAGAAACGGGATTCCCATTATTTATGTTTTTAGATTTTACTTTTTTTTTTTCCTGTGTAATTCTGTTTATGGTTAACCTCAACTAACAGATTCTTCAAAACATTCACGGGACGCCGGCTTTATCTACACTTGATCGCCCTCTCTGGCGTATTCTGGAGCTCAAAATCGTGCCGAAGGAGTCCTTCCTGGTCTCTACGGCTTTCTCTGGTACTTAAACTGGCCAAATCAGGATGTTAGGCAAGGTTGAATTCAGGGGAACTGATTTTAGCTAATCCCTAAACAGCCGCGGAGGATCCCAACTGAAGTCCTAACCCCATGGAACAGCAGGTAGAGTCCAGAGAGAAGATACCCCAACCCCTCTCCTGGGAAGTTTTTACCGGATGAAAACACTTACGTTATAGTATTTCTTCAGTTGCCGTGTATGAATGCAGAGTTTAAGGTCGTGGAGGGGGTGTGGGGAGCTGTTTCTAAATTCAGTGATCTCAAGACCCCCATAAATAAAATAAAATAAAGGTCGCCTTGGCAGGCTCTGGGGTACACCTGGGGGTGGGTAGATAGCGAAGGGAGGGAACCCAGAGAAGGTCGCCCGAGAACATTTCTAGAAATGGTCTGACGGCAGCGCGGACTAATACCCACCATTGGAAGGTCTTTGGAGGCCCTCGGCTTTACCTGCTCCGCCTCCCCAACTGCGACCGGGAAGAAACTGGGAAACAGATCTCAGGACCAAGGCCAACCCACCAGATTGCAACTGCCTAGGGATGAGGAAAGGCCCTCCCGCATTCCAAACAAGGACGCAATAGGATACAGCAGCGGAGGAAAAAGGTAAATGTTGGGGATTAGTTGTAGCTGGCCGCCAGGGAGGGACTTTGGGGATATATTCTAGTTCAGAGGGGATTTTAGTGGCACTTGGAATGTCTCTCAGGGATTCGGTACTCTGGATAAAGTCGCCTTCCCTTCCCAGGCCAACCTTTTTCCCCACCTCACCTGTGATCCCGCAGATGATCTTGCCTCCGGAAGGCCTTGTGGCAGATGTCACACGTGTATGGCCTCTCATCCGTGTGGGTCCTCTCGTGGATGAGCAAATTGTAGGATTTGGTAAAGTGTCTGCCGCAAAACTTGCAGATAAATTCTTTTTTCGTTTTGGAGGGCAACCTCCCTCGGGAGGGCTTTCTGTCCGGAGTCAATTTACTGAGCCCCGAGATGGGGCTACCCAGCCCCGGGCTCAGCTTGGTCAGGTCTCCCATCTTAGGGGGATCCTCCTGCGTTGCGGCCACCGCCAAGTTGGCAAAGTCAAAACGGGGCCGGTCCTTGTGCAGGGCTGGGAGGACGTGGGCAATGGCTCCCTGCTTGGGGTGGAAGAGGTGGGTGGTAAAGGGCAGAGCCGGGAAGGGGAATCGCGCGTCCACGAGGCCCTGCGCCGCCGCCATCTCGGTGATGGTGGAGCGGGTGATCTCGTGCACGTTGGGGTACCCCAGCGTCCAGTGGTTCATATGCATGGTCTGCACGGCGCTGAGACCGTACAGGCCCTGCAGGTGGTCCACCGCAGCGGGGAAGGTGTTCACGGCCTGCAGGAAGGAGTAATTGGTGAGCTGCAGCGATGGGTGGAGCGGGATGGGCGCCGGCAGGGCCTTGCTCCCCATTTTCCCGGGTGCTGGGGGGCGGAGGGAACCGCCCCTTTCTTCCAGGACTCAGAGGCAGGTGGGCGTGGGGCTCCGGTGAAAAGCCAGAGAGACAACAGCACGCAGAGCAAACCCTAAAAATGTCAGGGAAAGAGAGGGAGAGTTGTGACTATTATCTAAGCCCGCTCGGCCTGCCCTTTGGCGCCAGCGAGGGTTACCACACCTTCCTTCAAAGTCCTCCTCCCCACTCTACTCCAGGGTCCTCAAAAGGAGTGGTGAAGGAACAGCATAGCGCCTGCCCGGCGAGTCCGCCCCGAGCTTGGCCCCGGGGCCAGGGTGTCAGGCGGGACAGGAAGTGGCCTTCTGGCGAGCGGGGCACCCTGCGCCCCGGCGGCCCTTCTGTGGGCGCCCACAGGAAGGTCGGATTGCGGGCACGCGAGGAACGGAAGACCCGGGCCCCGGGAGAAAGAAAGGTGGGCTGTGTGTGTGTGTGTCTGGTGGGGGGGGGGGTGTGCTTCTGCAGAGGCAGCACCCACTTCAGCCCATCCACCCCACCCTGTGCTGCGAAGCTCGGGCAAACACGACGGCCCGAGACGCCCGCACCCGCAGGCCTAAGGCCGAGGCTCTGTGGCCGAGGCGCCTCGGAGCTCCCCAGGGAACGACAAGGAGGGCCTTGGCGGTGCGGCTGCTCCTCGCGTGGCGCCTCCCGCCGGCTGCCCCGGCGCGTGGTCATCTTTCCCGCGCTTACCCGGGCCACGCCGCCGCGGGTGCGGGAGCGCAGTCCCGGTGCGCTTGGCGCTCCAGGGCCCTCGGGCCCTCGGAGGGGCCAATCTCGCCCCGCGCTGACCTCGGAGGTTTTCTTTTTCCTTCCTCTGCCTCAATCCCATTTATCAGCGGTGACGGGCCGCAGGAAAGAAAAGTGACACCTCGGGGGCCGGGTTCAGCCTGGAATCGCCCCCTCCTCCTTCCCATGGGCCGTCCCCTCCCACCCCCTACCAAGATCCCTTCCAGATGGTTCAGGCTCCCGGTGGGGGGGTGCGGTGCGGTGGTGTGGGATAGGGGTGGGTGGGCGGAGAACCTCCCTGAGGCCGGAACCCCTTCTCCCAGACTGAGCGCCAAGCTCTCGGGAGGCTGAAGCAGCTTCCCGGCCTGGCATCGGGGAGCCGCTTCCTACACAGGGGAGGCCTCAGGAGAAGAGCAGAGAGGAGCGGAGGAGAGTGAGCTCCCTGGGGAGAGATAGGAAAGGAGCAGCAGGGGAGTCACAGCGAGCGGGCCAGGTACAGCGCGGCTTTGCCCGCCTGGAGGAAGCTCGTTTATCTGCTGGGAGACGTGTGTGGCCTGGGCCTAAGCAGGGTGGAAGCACTCACATCTCTCGGCACCCCAAAGAGCAATAGAGAGGTCTGATTTCAGACCCAGGTTCCCCAGGACACCTCACCTGCATTCAGAGTGGGCCCACCTTTTCCCACTTCCAGCTGCCTTTTAGCAGCAGTTCTGCTAGGTCCGCCGACCTGGGCCTTGCCTCTGAGGGCAGCTCCCCAGCTACGGGACTCACAGCTGAGCGCTTTCCCTGGAGAGGGGCAGGCGGGCCGGTTAGAGCCAACAACCTTTAAGCCTGGCTTTTGAACGTAGCAGGAAGGTGGGAAGGTTTGTCCAGTCTTCCCCTCATCGCCCACCCCTTTACACGCCTGAATCTTCTCTAGTGCGCTGTGAAGTGTTGCCCGGGGCTCCAAGGGCAGACTTGGGGGACCGCGCTAATGACACAGCGCTCTGACAGGGCAGAATTTGGTTGCCTCAGTGAGGCCCACACCTTCTCTCCCTCCTCTCCTGTTTGGAATGCTCAGAGACAGGGATTTATTAATGAACCGCTTCTGCCTGGTTGGTATTTGGTCTGGGAGTTCAGACTGGGAGTTAATGAGAGGTGTGTTAACAGTCAGAGGGGCTCAGTCAGACCATTCAACCGAAACTGTAAACCTCCCTTAAACTTTCCCACCACAAATCACGATTCATTTTTGTTCAGTGGCAACCCTCAAGCCCTCCTAGAAAGGCAGAAAAAAAGGTCCTAAATCCCTGGTAATCTATCTGCTTATTTCCTCTTCCATTAAAAATAAAAAGTTACAGTTTTATTTCCTTCTTTTTGTGTAATGAGGATTTTCTAGAGGTTCAAAATACCATCTTCCCCCTAGTGTTAAAAAGTGGTCTCCCCCTTACAGAGGAAACTGAAATTATTATTTGGGTGTATTCCCAGACTAGATTTCTTAGAAATAAATACAGGAGGCAAAGTACAACTCCTACCACTGTTATGGGGCCGGGGGGAGGTTGTCAATCAAAGGAATATCACCACCTGTGATTTCCATTTCACGTGCAAAAAGTGAAATCTGCCCTAAACATTACATGTTAATTTTGCAGGCGCAAAGTTGAGTGCCGTCTTCCTTCCCCTTTCTTCAAATGGATTATAACACAAAAATTAGCAACTGTATTACAGTTCAGCTCCAAAGTGGCACAAAAGTGTATTTCATAGTAAGTTTTCATTTTAATTTGCAGGACAGATAGTTTCTTCATAGAGGAAGAGCAAACCATTGATGACTTCAACCCTTTTACAAACAGAACAACCCTAAATATCCACCAAACACTTTTGCCATAAATAATTAGGGAATTTAGATTTCTACTCTCCCACCGAGTTGCTGGAAATGTATGTCAAAAGATATGTTAAGTCAAGGCAGAGATCTAAAGTACTTTCGTTTTGTCTAGAGTTGAGCATGTAATTCCCACACTGAGTTTCAGGCAATAACAGCGATCATCATCCTCTGCTGTCATTTCTCCACTACCTCTTTTCGGACCATTGGTTACTTTTAATTTTTACAAGGAAAGAACCAATGATAAGACATTAATATTTTGGTGGAGCTGAGGCTAGTTTTCTTTCATCAGTCTTCTTCACAGGGATTTCCAGGCATGTACAGAAGTTCTGTAAAATTTAGTTCCCTGGTTGTCAACAAGTAAAAAAAGTGTACATAACTAATTTCAGTTCAGAGAAGCTTTCAAAACATTGGAGAAAAAAAGGTACGTGGTAATTTGATAGAGTCTTGCTCTTCGGTAATGCTGTTATTACACTGAGTTATCTAAAAATAATGTACAGTCAGGGGTCATCTGCTAAAACCTGTGTGTTGGTGTGAGAGAAATGACAGATGGATCCATAGACTCGCTGAACTTCAGCCCAAGCCACAGTGGAATTTTGCATAAATCAGAGCGAAAGTCTTAGTAGATATAAGGAGATCATTTAAAAAGTAATAATGATGGTCAGCCTGGGTCAGGTGAACAGAGGAAAACGGCCGCGAAGTTCCTGCCCCTTCGCAGCGCCTCTGCCTTCCCAAGGAGTTAATTAAATTAAGATGCCTTCCGCATAATCTGGGTTCTGTTTCTCTCTGCTCCCTCGCTCCCCCTGCGTGAGTAATTTTCTTGTTCTGCTCAGGACTGCTGTTTGTTTAGCAGAGAAAGTAGCTGTCTGCGCCGTTTCGCTTCGGGAAACGCCAACCCTCTTTTGTTCTCTGCTAACAGGTAGGGAGACGGATCCAGCGCTCCCTCCGCAAACACCTTTTTCTCCCTCCTTTCTGCAACCACCACTCGTTTCTCTGTAGCTCTTACGCGAGAATCTAAGCGTTTAAACCCCAGGGGAATTTGCCTTCTGCACCCCCCACCGCCCCCCACCTCCAGAACTGGAGGGTGGGAGGGAAATCAAAAGGCCAGCACAAGGTTGGAGAATTACCTGGGACTGGACTATTACTTCCCTCTGAAACGCGCGGGCTAAGCAGGCAGTGTGAGTCCCGGCGCGTTCGCGCTGTGCGCTGCCGCGGCTGCCCCGGGACGGGTGGACCAGGAATACTACCGCACCGTCAGAAACACCACGGGATTATGGGGCTTCATCTCAGCGTACGTTTATCAGCTTTTATAAGAAGCCTTACTGAATGCTTAGATTAAATGTCGCAAAACAAAACTAAAGACAGCCACATAAAAGCGTGTGTCCTTCAGTGTTAGCTGGGAGTGGAGTGCCGGGGATCCGATAAAATGAGAAACACAATGCCCCAAGACTGCATCCATCTGATTTCTTTTCACAATTTCTGAACATGCGGCACGCCTGACCGAGAATGTGAATGTCCCCTGCACCCCCTACACCCTTCCTTCCTTAAAGCGGCTGCAGCTCCTTCCCAGAGCAGACACTCACCTCCCTCAGAAAGGTCCGCCCGGGCAGCGCGGCTCAGACCCGGCCCAGGTGGTGAGGCGCAAAGCTCGGAAAGGTCATTGGGTCCACGCGGGGCAAACTTCTTTTTCCGAGCGGAATCCCGGGAGCCGCGGACATGATCTGGAGGACGACGAGCAGCAAAAACGAGAGCGGATCCTCGCCTTCGTCCAGGTCTGTGGACGTGGAGTTTGTAAAGCCCGGGGGTTGTTAGAGCCGGCGCTCAGCGCTCGCCCGGAACCCCGCGCCTCCGCGAGCCTCTCGGTCGGAGCCCGCAGTCTGGCAGGGCCATCACCCTCCAGCAGCGAGCGCTCCGAGCTCTGTCCCCGCCCGCGTCCCTCCCCAGGCTGCTCGCAGCCAGGAGTCCCGGGCTTTAGTAGCAGCCCCGCCTCCCCTTCGGGCGGGCGTCCTGCAGCAGCGCGGGGCCCACGGAGCGTGGCTCCGCCTCCGCGCCCGGCGCCC
Source organism: Callorhinus ursinus (assembly GCF_003265705.2). NCBI lineage: Eukaryota > Metazoa > Chordata > Mammalia > Carnivora > Otariidae > Callorhinus > Callorhinus ursinus. The sequence continues at coordinate 45,343,000 of NW_027397067.1, read as the reverse complement.
GCTAATGGTCCACTCTGTTTACTTGTGTTTGGATAGCAACTGAGTCTTAAAGGCACAGGTTTGCTCGAGGTTTCCCTGTTAGAGAGATGAGCCGAAGGTGACTCAGTTCAAAACTCACACATAAGCAAAGCCTACCCCCTTTCCTTCTCGGTGCCACTTTTCCTTATACTGTTGGAAACTGAACAACTGGTTCTCCGCTTCCTGAGGACCCTGAATAGAAACCCAAAGGGCATTTTGTAGTTTTACTTGACGCTCTCGCCAGATAATTTCCACATCTTAACAGGTTTAATATAACCATCTTCTTCGTAGAGTAAAATCAATCAGTTCTAGAATGTATTCTCCAAAATATATCACATTTCCCTCAATTTTAAATACAGCTTTGTACATACTTTTTGTCAATTATGACTATATCTGTAGTCTGCTTTTGCTTGCTGTTTTCAAAACGAAGTTTGTTTTTACAGATGACAATTGACTAATTCCGTAATTACTGCAAAGACATACGTGGAATGTCCAGAAGAAATTTCTTCCAATATTTAAGGTTTAATCAAACAAGGTACATTTTATAAGCAGTAAACCAACTTGGTTAAAGGGTGGGCATCTGCAACCCATTGGCAAACAATAAAGACTCCATCTGGAATGGGTGAAGAACAATCATTTAAAAATTTTAGGAAAATACTATTGTAGCTTCTCAAAACATGTACATCTTCATTCCCAGCACCCCCCCACCCAATACAATTCATTGTTCAGTCTCCAAGAAACTTAATCGAATTTGGTGTAGAGACACATTTTTCAGGTTCTTCTAAAGGTTTGGTCCTGTGTGAGTCTGAGAACGCACTTCAGCTACGCTGTAAGTAGGGTGATCGAGTGACAGAAAGGGAATGACACACTCATTTTAAAAAGCCTCTTTCCAGATGAGATCTGCGTGAACAACATTGAGCAAAACCCCTTTCGTCCCAGACGAGTCACCAGAGGGGATCTGCGTTAGCCCCTGGCAAGTTAGGGCTTTGAGGGGGGCAAATCTTCCAGCCAAAATGCTGTACAATTCAAAAGTGTTCCGTCAAAAGATGGTTTTGGATGTGCTACCCCAAAGGACAACTAAAATAATCCCATCGTGCAGGGTAGTGGATAAATATAAACAGAAGACTAAAACTTGTCAAAAGGTTAACCAGTGATTGGTGAGCCAGGCAGAAGGTACGAGATATTATTTTATTAAGATACAATTCCTTCTATTTTACTTATGCCCAGATGGAATTTTTCGTTCCTTTGGGAAAACGTAATCCAGGGAGAGTAGATCCTTTTCCCTTTCTCTCCAATTTCAAATTCTCGAAGGTTAAAATGTGAGCTTGGAATGGAGACCCCAGTGTTTAATATCCTTCAGGATTGAACTGCTTAAAGATTTGACAAACAGTGTGGAAGTAGCAGAACGCCTAAGAGTTCAGGGGTTTAAGAAAACAAAACAAAACAAAACGTTTTCCCTAATGGGTTCTATAGGGGTGCTTTCATTTCAGCGCTCAGTCCTGAGCTCCAACTACCGGGATGCCTGTGGTCCCCTCTCTCTAACCACCTCATTCCTTCCGCAGCTTGTCTCAATTTGGAAAATTTGGAGGGAACTTTCTCTTCTTTCAGACCCCCAGGACACACACTCCCGGGGTGGTGACCTGAAGAATGTTCCTACGCTTCGTATTTCCTCTTCCAAAGTGGAGGCAACTCCCCAGAGGCAGGCTTCACACCTTCCCACCCTGTATATGTGTGTGCGAGGAATCGCCTGACTTTCCTGCGGGGTGGACAGAATTTCCAACCACCCACCGAGCTGCGCCCTCTTTCCGCAAACCTCCTGAGCCCAGGTTTTTTCAGAAACGTGTTTACCTCACCCACCCCAGCTTCCGAAGTTCACAATGGAGTCGGGGCTACGTCGGCCCGAGGGCTGCTGTCGCTAGAAAGGTAGGAAAGAGTCGACGAGTTCCGGGCTTCGGGGAAGCCGAGGGGCGGGCAGCGCCTCTGCAGCCTCCAGGCCCCACCGCCGCGCCCGGCAGGTGCGCGCCTCAGGCCGAGAGCAAGCCCGAGGCTGAGAGCCTCGCGGCACTGCACGCAGGGCTCCCCCGGGCCACCTTCGCGCCCACCCCCGGCGGGCCCTTGAGTTTTCCCCCGGCTCAGCCCGGGCGAGCCCTTTGCTCATGCCCGCGGCTTGAGCGCAAGCATTGTGGGGGCCCACCCAGGAGCAGCCTCACCGGCCGGACTCCCCCAGAGACAACGCTCCGCTGGAAAGATAGGCCACCCGGCCCATGGCGAGTTGTGGGGTCCTGGTGTGTGGAGAGGGAAGTCCTGAAGCCTACAGCGGCCCAGCTGCTCCCGGGGATCTGAGTCTCTGCGCAGCCGGTCCCACTCCCTCCGCGCCCCCCCGGGAGCTGCGCAGCCGGTTCACTCTGACATTTCCGCGGACACGGTCATCTGCTGTCCTCGCTCTGGGTTCTGGGTTTTCGACACCAAGGACGCTTCCAGGGAAATGGCTAACAGACGGACGAGAGGCGCGCGAGCAGTTGCTGCTCCAGCCCGAACTGCCGATAGTTTACGCTCCCGGAGGACCAGGTGAAGGCCGGAGAGAGGAAACACAGAGTTGGAGGAGGAGGGGTCCGGCAGAGTAGTCCCCTCTCCCCCCGCCCTGGCCCACCCAGGAGGCTCGGCCAGTTAAGCAGCGAGCAGGTGTCAGACAACAGGCTTCTTGCAGTTGACTCCGAATCTCTCCCACTCTGACCGCGCACTGCGGTTATCTTAAAAATGTTTACCCTTTAAAACACGAATTATGGTAACCCCATCTTTTTCTCCACGGATTTCAGCTGCCATTATCTCTGAGGACTTGCCTCCCTTTTCCCCAGCCTTCCTCAGACTCTTAAGGGCGGGGACCTTTTGCATTTGAACTTCCCGCACTGTTTGCCGCTTTTCCTAGATCCCGGAGGAGCTGGAAGCCCGGCTATTCTTTGGGCGAGTGTGCTGCAGGCCCGGAGTAGTGAGGAGGCCCGCGAAAACCTAGAGGAGGATCGCGGGCATTGCTCTCAGAACTGAGGGTGTGGGACAGGGACCAAAAGACTAAGAATTTTATCTTAAAAAAAAAAAAAAAAGCATGTTCCAGTCGGCGCTCTACACTGGGTTGGGATGGGAAAGCGCGGCCGCGGGCAGAGCTCCGCCGTCTGCGGGAAGAGCCGCAGCGCCCCCTGGAGGTAAGTGCTGAGCACTACCCGGCTCAGGCGCAGGGGGGCGGTCACAGGCAGCAGGCTCCGCGGTGTGAGCGCGTAGCCCTCAGCTACCCCGCGGGCAGCTGGGTTCCTTTCACTTCGACCTGGGCCCCTTTGCTGCGGATATAGAGTCCTGTGCGCCGCAGGGTTGCTGGAGAGAAGGCCTTGGCCTGCTGTCAGGGCCAACAAGCTCCTCTAACCCCACCGTCGGGGCCTTGATGAGCGCCCCACGCGATGGCCCCCCAGCGACTTCTCGCCTGGCGGGATTTTCTAAGATGAGTTTTCGGACTCACGCGCCGCTCCGGGAAACTCTCACTTTCTCAGGGCAGGGAAAGACCCCAGTTCTGACCCCAGCGCAGGGAATTTGCGGGCGGTCCCGCGCTCATTAGCTCAGATTCCAGCAGATTCCAAGGCCTCGGACACTGTCCCTGTGGGAGAAGAAAGAGACGTTTCTCTGGGGACCGTATTAGGAAAGGCTGACCCACTCCCCACGACCTATGCTTCGTCCCACCCCATCATTTGAAGCCTTGTCAGGAACGGGTCTCCTGGACGGTCAGTGCTCTCCTTAAGCCCGAGAGCGTGAAGAGGCGTGTGGCGAGGCGCCCGGATCGCGCGCGAGCCTTCCCGGGGCGAGGCGGTGGGGGACCTGAGGACCCCTCACCGCTTCCAGCCATCCAATCCCTGGGCCCAGCCACCTCCAGAATGGGGCGAGGCCCGTCAGCCTCAGGCACCAGAGGCCGGCGCAGCCTCGCGGGGCTCGTCCCTGGGGGCAGGAGGGTGAGGGGTGCGTATTGGGCTCACTGGCGCTCTCCTGGTGCCTGCGCGCTCGCTCAGCCTCACTCAGCGGGAGGCCGCACTGCCCTTCCAGCCACCAGCTTGCGTGGCACCGAGTCACCGGCAAGGGGGGGGGAGCTGCCTGCGAAGGCCTTAGACCGGGTCGGAAGGTTAGCCACGGGGCCACAGCAGGGGTGGGCAAGCCGAGGGGCAGACCCTCCTGGAAGCCTGGGTCCCTTCGCTGTTTGACTTTCCAAAGTGCCGAAGCAGCAAGGCCCAGCGCGGAGTCCAGGCCGCCGGGCGATCCATCCGCCCCTCCGGAGTCGCGTGATGTTGCCAAGGCCCTGGCGTTCGAGAACCGCTCCGCGCCTTCAGGCTGCGCGGAGTCCCGAGAGGTGTCGCGGGCGGGGGGGGGGGGCAGCCGGCAGCAGCGCGTGCTGGCAATGGCACGTGCTGGGCGCCAGTGGAGCTCGGCGGGCCGCGAGGCAGGCGCCTCCAGCCAAGGGCATGGGCTTAGGCTCCCAGGGTGCGCTCCGCTCTGGGCTTAAGCCCCCTCCCCCCTGCCACCCCCCTACCCCACCCCCCGGTCGCCTAGAAGCGGATCTCCTGCAGTTCGCCTCGAAAGAGAAAGCCAGGTCAAGTCGTATGCTCCCGAGTCGAAGGACAGCTTCGAATTCAAGGTGCTTTTCTAACGGAGCCCGTGGGTGTTCGTGACTAAGAGGACCTAAGCATCGGAGGACAAGACCCAGGAGCTTCCCAGGAGGAAGGCCCTTGTGGTTGGTACTCCTCTGGGGCATCTCCACCCGCCCAACGTGGGGCTGTCCCAGCCCTCTCACTCCGTCCGAAAAGATCCTCAGAAAGGACTAGGAGAGCATCTGCAAACCTGTTTTTGTTAGGCTTTCACTTAAAAAACAAACAAACTTTACCTGCCAACCCTTTAACATGGAGAAAATTCAAATGAAAATCCTGATTTCCAATTCCTATGCGGCAGTGAACAGCTGTGCTCTAGGTTCTCTGTCGTCTGTTTTTAAAATATCTTGGATTGCCTTAGAGTTTCCAATACTCTGCAGAGATCGTTTCTCTGGATGCTGGGATGGGTTCAGAGTTACTGTCTAGGGCAGCAATTCTTAAACTTGTTAGAATGCAGATTCTCTGGCCCCACTTACTGAGTCAGAAACTCTGGGAGTGGGGCCCGGCGATGTGATTGGACAAGCTCACCAGGTAATTCTGATGCATGCCAAAGTTTGAGAACCACTGACTTAGATCAAATTGACATTTGGGGAGAATCGAAGGCGTGGGGAATTTATCTTTCCCCCCTCTTCCTCTCTCCCTCCTTGCCTTCATTTCCCTTTCCACCAGAGACTGGCCTAGGGCAGCTAATTCATTCATTCGCTCATTGATTCATTCATTCATTGGCTTTCATTCACCTGATTTCTATTTTTTTTAAAGATTTATTTATTATTTTTGAGAGAATGAGAATGAGAGAGAGAGAGTACATGAGAGCGGGGAGGGGAGGGTTAGAGGGAGAAGCAGGCCCCTCGCTGAGCAGGGAGCCCGATGCGGGACTCGATCCCAGGACTCCAGGATCATGGGCTGAGCCGAAGGCAGTTGCTTAACCAACTGAGCCACCCAGGTGCCCATTCACCTGATTTCTAGAGGTACTTCCCAAATCCTAGGAGACCTGACGAGTCACGTGACCTAGGCGCGAGCCCTCCCTTCAAGGAGTTGGGTCTGGATGCATGGGCAAAGCGAGGGAGAGAAAGTAGTACGGGTGTCTTCCCATTTCACGGCCAGTTTTTGTTATGATTATAATCTACTGGAATTGATATGATTTCAGGAAGTGTCCCTGTTAGGGACCACACAGGAGCATCGCACCTCATTTTAGTTTCTCACCTTTTGGGACTCTCCGCTCTTTCCCTCGCCCAGTATTCTCGAGATAGTTATCTCTTCTTATTTTCATCACTGCCTAGTGATTCTGTGAGCCTGCTGCATACCCTTCTTCTTACACCTTGACACACTGCCCACACCCTCCCTTGTCCTCCCTGCACTGGGTCAGAGTGCCTGACGCTGGCGGAGATAAGGGAGTGTCACAATCTGCAGGATCGTCTCTGAACCTGGGCTGGAAGTTTCTGTGTCTTTGGATTTCCCCGAGGCTGTATGGGTCGCTCTTAGGACAGCTGAAACAGACACGCAAGTTCTGCTCACCGACTCTGCACGCGCGCTCACTCGCTGCCATCTTGCGTCCTGGGGTCCCCGGCTGCCCAGCTTTCGGAGGGCAGGTGTCCCTGGGCGTTGACGGCGTGATCCTCAACCTGCGGATTTGTCACCTTAAGACTGAGTCCAATCCCATTACCTTTCACTTGGGAGTATAAGAATCGTCTATTCCCCCGCCCCCCATACCCGTGGATCTAAAAATCCGAAGGGAGCTGGCACTTTGTAGTTTTCTTATGCCAAATGAACCTCCCTTAAACTTTCGCTTTGCACTTTCTCTCTAGAACCTTGACTTGAACTTCTGTTCTTAGCTAGGCAAAGAGCCACCTCCTCTGGAGCATTTGCTACCCCCTTCCCCCGCCCCGTCCTCCGCCCCCTCCCCCCGCCCCGCCCCGGAAGGTTCCTGGTTGTGGACAGTGAGAACCGTAGAAGGCACGTTGCCTCAAAGGCCGTAGCGGGTCCCTAAAAAACCGGGTCTAACTAGAAGCCTCTTGTCTATTTTAGATTCAGGGGGGGGGGAAAAAGGTTTCATTTTAGTGAGCCAGTGCGGGGAAGCCACTGAAAATGCACACAAAAATGAATATATTGACCTGAGTCATAAATTGTGTAAGAGTACTCAGCTCCAATGTGACAAAGTTTGCTATTTTAATATGTCCTTTTCTTATGGGGATTTTCAAAGTATAAAATGTATAGTGGTCAGGAACATGATAATCTCTTTACAACCTGTGATCATATTTCTTAACAAGATTTTGCTTTCCAGTGCAGATGGTTTGACATAGTAACATTCAAAGCAGCCAGTACTTAGTTAGGAAATGCCAAGGCCAATATTTGAATGCAGATACAAGTTTTAACAAAGGAAAATGTATATCCCTGCAGCTGTTTCTGTGAATATTCCCCAGAGGATTAATACACTATTTTTTAATCTAATCCAACTCAGCAAACTCTACAAAGTCTGTGAGGTGTCAACTCTTAAGGCACATAGAATTCCTTGTCACCAAATATTTTTGAGTGTCTACTATGGGCCAGGTTCTAGGCAATTGTGTTCCTGTTTGAGACCCTGAATTTCATCCTGACTTGGGGGTGGGGCAAAGACAAGGAAGGTGGGATGTTAAGGTTGGCTTCTTCTGGTTTTGTTAAATTGTTAAGGTATTTGTACTTAACAGCAATCTTTAAAACATTTATTGAACTCTCTCTTACATTTTTAGGTCATTTTTACAAGTCAAGGAGAGAAAGTCAGTATTTAAGCCAGCTCATTTATTGGAAAATGAATGCCAGCACGGCCTTAACTTTTGGTTTTCCAATTGGAAGACCTTAATATCATGACAACATTTTACAATAATGGTATTTCCATCAGGTGATAATTTAGCTGTAGATTCCTTATGATTGGTGACCACTGGTTCACTCAAGCCTGTTTTCACATCCTGACTCTAAGTAGCCACAGAAAGAAAAAAACCAAACCAAACCAAACACTCTGGCATCCTTGCTGGAGGGAGGGGTAAAGGAAGTGGCAGACAGCTAGGCTGGCCCCATCCTCATTGTTCCTTGGGAGAACTTAAAGTGGTATCAGCTCAGATCCAGCTGGCTTCAGAGAATCCAGGTCTCTTAAGGAGCAATGAGCTCTATTATCTTTGCCTCTAAGCTCAAAACTTAAGACAACTTTGATGGATCTGGAGACACACAGAAGTGAGAAGTGGAGAGTCTCCATTCTATTCTTACCCCATGCACTGCGTGTCACAATAACTGGTCACACTGCCTATCTTAGCTACATACTCCATTTCACAGTGCCTAACCCCTTTTCCCATGTCCTCCATAGCCCATGCCTGGCAAATGGGCCTGCCTCCAGGAATCAGTCTGGGTGGATGCTATGATGTCAGGACACCAGGCAACAGCATTTCTAACATGTGTTAGACCACGGTTGCCTTTTCCTTTCCCTGGAAAAGTACACAAAGTGCAAGTTGTCTCCCAGGCCATGAGGCACACATCCAAATGCCCTACGTGGTGGGCCCGCCCAGGCCCAGGAGAGTGTGGAGGAGAACACGAGTGTGTCATATGGGTGTGTTCACCAGTTCTGCTCCCCTCTGTCTCAGCCTTGACCACATTCTTTTGACAGGCCATATGGCCTGGGAGTGACCTGGAATATATTAGGAGCACTGGCTTGTAGAACCATTGCAGAGCAAGGGAGGAATGGCAGAGTGGGATTTTAGACTTGTTAATTCATTTAACATGTTTTATTTTGGGGGGATATTTAGTATAGTAGGTCCTGTGGTTGGTGCTGGGGATATATCAATGAATAAGGACCTATGGTCTAGTAGGAACACAGACAAATAAACAGGTAATTATGATGTATACAGTATGAATCAGAAAACCCGGATCCAAGGTCCCTAGTTAATTATCTTGGGGAAGTCCTGCCACTTGTTGGAGCCTCAGTTTCTAAATCTGCTAATTTAGGAGATTAAAGGAGACCAAGTGGAAGAAATTTGACCCAGTGCCTAGTATTTAGTGGTAAAAAGTACAAAAATTAAGTCACAGCGGCAAGTATTTCTAGAGAAAAAGTCATCTGTCTTGACAGGAAGATTTTATCAAAAGAAATTTTCACTGTGTACTGAAAAGTAGGAATACTGTACTATCCTGTATACTACATTTTGTTGTACCCTGTTCTGTTTTATTGCAATTAGAGAATACATGGGGTAGATCTATGAGGAATAGATTTTTTAGGCTTCAAAGCTATTATTGTGGATGTTCTCTGTAGTGAAACAATGATGCAATTAATTTGGGGATGTCATTGACATATGAAATCTTAGGGGAAGGAAATGGTATCAGAATACAATTGAACTGTATCATAAAATCTAAAATAACATAGGTTAAACAACAGAGAAGTTAAATTTTTTTAAAGATTTTATTTTTGAGGCACCTGGGTGGCTCAGTTTGTTAAACGTCTGCCTTTGGCTCAGGTCATGATCCCAGGGTCCTTTGGGCTCTCTGCTTGCAGGGAGTCTGCTTCTCCCTCTCCCTCTGCCTGCCGCTCTGTCTGCTTTTCTCTCTCTGTCAAATAAATAAATAAATAAAATCTTCAAAAAAAGATTTCAAAGTAATCTCTACACCCAAGGTGGGGCTCAAATTCACAACCCCAAAATCAAGAGTCTCATGCTCTACTGAGTGAACCAGCCAGGGGCCCCACCAACAGAGAAGTTAATTTATCTCTCATATAAACATAGTCAAGCTAGAGTCAATATGGTGGCTAGCTCCTTGATTAGCAGGTACTTGGATTCCTTCTATTTTGTTGTTCCATCAACTTAAATAAATGATTTTCACCTTATAGTCCAAAATCGTTGCATTCCAGCCAGGAGTAAGGAGGAAGGCATGAAGGTCAAGCACCACTTCTTTAAGGAGATTCTACAGAAACCAGAACCTAAGACACATAGCCAAACTCAGCGGCAAGGGAGGCTGGGAAATGAAGTCTTTGCTCTGAGTGGCTGTATGCCCCACTAAAATGCAGGCTTCTATTACTAAAGAAGAAGAGAACAGATATTGGGCGATGCCCAATAGTCTCTGCCACAGGATGTCTAGGCCTGGTATTTGACTCTTTATAAATGTTACCTTCTATGTGTTGGTACCATAAATACTGTCATTGGTTCTGGACAGGGTTCACTATCCCCTTTGCTGCCTTTCTGGTTTTAAGCACTATATAGGGTGGCGGGATTCTGTTTTGGAACAACTCAGCATGTTGTCACTACTTACTTACTCCATTGTGGCTACTGGTGTGTGACTTTCTGTTTAGAGTAGGGAGGTGTGAACAAAGCCAGTGGGTGAGGTTGGGAGACAGAAGGTGTCAGGACTTGTCTGGGGATGACCTTGCTGTGGGTTGTGACAAATACCACTGAGACCCCACGGCAGCATTGCCTTTGTGGGATAGGTCCTGAGGTGTCAGGGAGGCCATGTGAGTGGGGAATACGTCATCTTTTCTCTTGGAACATGGGATGAGAAATGAGACAGAACATACTAGAGGAAAAATGGGAGCCTTGGATCCTTCTTGGCCCTGTCACCATGTAAAGCAGGGCTTGAGAAGGGGGGCAACTGTAGAAGCCAGGATCTGGCTTTTAACAGTCTGGGCACCCAGAAGCTATGGCAAAAATGTGTAGCTCAGTTGCCCTGAAGGGCAGAGTGAAAACTACAAGCCGGCCCCACACACAGCAGAGAGGTTCCCCCACAGCGACAGTCCAAGGACAATCTCCAAAGATTAGTGTGGAGAGACTTAATTACCATTTAAAATTGTCCTGGCCTGACCTCTCTGCCTGGTAAACTTTACTTCTGCACCTTATCCCGTGGTAATACTTCCAGGCTTGATTCTCCCCTCCCAGCCTAGGAGAATACTTATCAACACACATGACTTTCCAGGTATAGAGGGAGGGGAGTGGGAGGGGCCTATGGACCCCCAGTCTCACCTGGGGTCCCCCTTCAGGATGCTGCTTGACTTGGGGCAAGTCTGGGCATGGATGGAGGTTACATGCAGAGCATTAGTGCCAATGTGTGGGGAGAAGAATTCTTTCTCTGCAGAAACATCTGGAGTGACACCGAGGACATACTTAAACACATTTACACGAGCCTCAGGGGATTCCCATGCCTGAGAGAACTGGCTAGATAGTTCCTATTACACATTTATTTCCTTAAAGGAGGTATTTTATATTCTACCCTGTAATTCTATTCCTTTGGCTTCCCACCCTGCTAAAAAGGAAAAGAACATACAGTCCAAACAATTTTTAAAACTAAGATTTTTTTCCCCTCCAAACAGTAAATGTGCACAATTCGTGCAGCTTTTACACACATCTGTAAGCTATGACTTGTTTATACCAGCCCTTACAATATTTTAAAAATAAAGTATAATGTTTTTCGGTCTGTATACAATAGCATTTTCTTTTATCAACCCCCCACATACAAATGTATTTACCCCCTTTTAGGGTGTAATTACATGTCTAAATAGTATGTACACAATTGATGTATAGGAAGGACATGCATGTTTTACAGCAAACATACCAAAAGGATGTAAGAGACTCGTGTTGATTCTTTACAATACAGTTACTAATAACCTGCAGATTTAGGAAAGGCCACCTAAGTTGGTTTGACCCTATTCTATCTATGTGCTGGGGCTAGAGGATTTAGGACCATAGGATGAAAAATTGTTTTAGAGACAACATCATTTTACCCATGGGATCCCAGGGGCCCAGGAGGAAAGTTATTTTCTTGAGCTAGCTGACTTTTCCATGGCCCAGAGCTGGAATTCCTGATTTCAGAAGGGGCTTCTTTCTGTTTTACCTCATAGTCTCATCTAGGTTGGAGCTGCAATTCCCCTCCAAGGAAAAAAATGTTGACTTGATCCCAGCAGCCTGCTATGCCACATCAAGAGCCTCTGAGTACCAGAACTAGAGCCTCAGCCAGCCTCCAGACTCAGCCGTTCCAAGGATGGTTGGAAGACCAGCAGCTTTGGCCTCACCTGGGGCTGGTTAGAAATACAGCCTGACGGGTGCCTGGGTGGCTCAGTTGGTTAAGCAACTGCCTTCGACTCAGGTTATGATCCTGGAGTCCCGGGATCGAGTACCATGTCGGGCTCCCTGCTCAGCAGCGAGTCTGCTTCTCCCTCTGACCTTCTTCCCTCTCATGCTCTCTCTCTACCATTCTCTCTCTCAATAAATAAATAAAAATCTTTATTAAAAAAAAAAAGAAATACAGCCTGACCTACTAAATGAGAATTTTAACAAGATCCCTAGGTGATTTCTCTGTAGATTAAATTTGGGAAGAATTGCTCCATTAACTGTCTCTACTGCCAGATTGTGTCCTTAAAGACCTGTTTGATCATTTTCCTCTGATCCTTTAGGAACCAATAACGACTTCCTATTGCTTATCTGTTTCTATGAAAATGTTTTAAAGGTCCAGTCTTGTACGGTTTTCCTGGTCATATACTAGACTTTCTCTATAGATGGATCTGAGAAACTAGATATTTAAAGATCGCTCCAGGTGACTAGCCTTCATGGGTCCTTAAATTGGCTGTTTGAGAATGACTGATCCAAAATGTTGCTTTGGAATAACTTAAAATAGGAAAACCTTGGAAACCAGCAAGCACTTATCCATGCTACCTTATTTTTCTTAGATGCCAAATCATATAATTTTTTCCTTCTGACCATATTTTCTCTTCTTTCCCTTTCACTGACTTCTCACTTACTCCCAACTTGAGAAGACCACTATGGCTGATTCCCAAATTTCCTTTCCCGGCTTCCTTGTTAATCATTACTAATAGGAGTGAATTCTCCTGGAGGCCCATTCTGAGATCTAGTCATTGGATGATCTGGCTGCTTTATCTGATAGATTCCAGTGATCTGGGGATTGATGTAGCACATCTGGTTTGCTAAATGCAAGTCTCCACCTATCTCATCGTTCCATTCAAATCCCTTCTGAAGTTGTGCTTTGGTCAAAAAGAACAACATTCTCTAAGTCAAGGCTAAGTCAATTAATGAGCTCCAAATTTTACAGAAAAGAAAGTACTTAACCATGGGTCCCAGCTCTGACCTTATGTTAACAGATTCCAGAAAAGGGGATTGTTGTGTATACTAGAGCATAATCTATTTCCGTGTTACTGTTTTTATTCCGAGGTGTCTTCTCTTACAAGGCAGTGATTTAGGGCGGGGCCAGTCAACAGAGTTTTTTTGTATTTAGAAAAGACTGTTACCAAACCCCAGTGCCTCTCTGGCTGTTCACTGTTACCTCATTACAATGGGGATGTGATCTGCTGAGTATCTGGGCTTACCACTGGCCACGGCAGAGGCTGGGGCATTATTTGCTCAAATGATTTTCTCCTCCTCCTCTTCTTTTTCCCTAAGTTAAATGTGTGCAAGATGGAGCAGGCTGGGGCTGGGGCAGGGTCGGGATGGGGGTGGTTATTCCACTGAGGACAATGTGTACTTTTTCAGCATTGTGCTACTTCCATAAAGTAGACTTTATGAGCTGTATGCTTGCATTTTTGTTTTCTGACTTATTGTTCTCTATCCTACAATTGTTCTATTAATTTGATAGTATATGGTTTCAGCCAAACATTTATTCCAAATGCTGCCAGAGTAAGGGTAAGTTTCCAGGCAAAATCCTGCTCAGGAACCTTCTTAAAGAGCAACCAGAACTTTGTCAACCTACTGCACCATCTCCTCCGAGGCCTTCTGGAGCTGAATGGGGTCAATGGGGGGACCCAGGCTCAGGTCATTTCAAGATACCCAGTCTTTCTGTGACAAGGCACATCTACAGTCAATTCTGTAACTGGCTCAGTGGCAGGAACGTGGGTCAGACAGAAGCAGTGGGTTAGGAACCAGATCTGGGTGTTGAGAAACGAAGTACAAAAACTTGTGGGGTCAGCTCCTTCCTTCTTGGGCTGAGCCTTTTCCTTCAGGCGATGCACGGGCTGATTCACCCCAGAATGACATTCACATTCCACTAAAGAAGTCGGCTTTTGTAATTCCCTGGGGATTTTCATGAGCATAGAGGTCACTGTCTCTGACAATTAAGCTTTAAAGTTAATTCCCAAGATAAATAGAGCAAATTGACACCACTTTGTAATTTTTTTAGCTTCAAAAGAAAAAAAAAAGACAACAGTGAACCAGCTGCCAGACTTGGTTTCTGGAAATTCAAGAAACATCGGCATTTTTATTTTCTACCTTTCTAAATGAGGCAGTTTAGGGCAGTCGGAAACAAAACCCATGTAAACGTCTTAATTCTACAATTTTGCTTGCATCTCTGAGAGGACAGAGAATCATTGTTTCCACTTTTTTTTTTGAAAACTACATAAGTAGTGGTTTCTTTTTAACTAAAATGATAGAGAGTTGTAATCTTTTTAATTCAGACCTTGCAGGAGAAAAGGCGGCCTTACTTGTGAGCTGTATTATTCAGTTACACACTCTGCATGGAACAGGGAAAGTAAATAACTGAACACATACTTTATAATTACACGCAGGGGGAATTTAGAACCGCAGTGGCGGGAGTGGAGCTGGGGGGCCTGGGCCGGCAGCTGCAGTTTCTGGCTTCTCTCTCCCATGCCTTCAGCATGGGAGAGAGAAAACAGGGACCTGGAGGCCCTAGCAGGAACCCCAGTAGTGAGGGGAGTTGAGGTGCACTGGGCAGAAAAATGACGGATCTCTCACTCTGGGCCTCAGCTAGCAGGACAAGAATTAGGATTTATAGAATAAAATGTGAGCTGATGCAGGAACCCTAGAGATTTACTCCACCATTTCCTAGACGGTGTTCAGGACACCTCAAGATTTTAATAATTTTGCTGAGGAAAAAAAGATTCCATTGTCACATAACCTGGAGAGAAGTTGTACACTAGATCTCCTATTGGAGAATCAAAATTCATGTTAGCACAACCAAACTGAACATCTGTTAGCACAAGAAACATCATGTTAGCACAACCAAACTGAACTGTAGGACTGAACATCAGTCCTACAGTTAAAGACATCTGTTTAATCTGGGCTTCCCCACCTCTACTTGATTTCTAAAGTCCATTTCAGCTACAAAGTTCTACAAGTTCCTGTTGAGCAAGAATTTTCTACTTTTTAAGCTAGTTCACTTGATGACATGGGATATTGTGATAATTAATTCAGGCTTTAAAACTCGGATTATAACACGCTCAACAAGTGTAGGGATTTGATTATTCTTACTGTCTAGGCAAACTAAGGCTGGTACAATTTAACTGTACCAACCTGATATTTAAACTGCAGTGCTGTTACTCATGAACTGTGTGACCCTGGGTATTCACTTCACCTCAGTCTCTCCAGGTTTGATGTTTGAATTAAAAATCTTTTCTGGCTCTACCACTTGTCCATGTGCAGGAATATGGATTAGAGATGCCTTTCTAATTGTTCATCCAATTATTAAACCCTTCGCTACTCATTCCCACTACAGAATCTGTTCATCAGAAAAGTAATACCAGTTACTGAAAAATCGCTGGAAAACCAAGAAGAGAAAAAAAGAACGGTGTTTTGTTAACGAGTACTTACTACATGCCAGACGCTGTTCTGAGAGCTTCACTTGTGTTATTAGCTCAAGGCCAAACCACACCAAACTCCACTGCTCTATAAGTGCAGGAATCTACAAAGGCCACTTTTAACTAGTCAAAGGTGGAACAAATATTAACCCTTTCTAGTTATTCCTGGGGGACCAACCAAGCAACCAGCCAACCAATCCCGCATTCACCCAATCTTTTAAAAGGTGTATTTCAAAGCACAAGCATTGCAATTATCTTGCTTTTCACAACTTCCAAGGTTTTGTGTGTGTGTGTGTGTGTGTGTGTGTGTGTGTGTGCAACCAGCATTCTGCAGGTTATTTGCAGTGTGCTATAAACCCAGGCATTGATAAGGCAGATCAAACGTTTTCTCCTAGTGAGGTGATTGCTCTGCCTTGCTTCATCTTTAGATTTCTCTCCAGGGGCCAGAGGACTGTGTCTGCAGAGGGAGAGTCGTTATGTTTCCAGACCATCACTGAGTAGGAAGCAGGGCACACTGGTAATGTTGGGACCACTGGAGTTGTGCACCACCGCAGCAATTATATGCATGTCCTAGGATGCCAACCTGTTCTTAACATTCTGACTCATTTCTTCCGCTCTGACCTTCCCCAACTCCCTCCCTCCCCTGTGCATGCTGAAGTATCCCATAGACAGGCCCCTATTAGTCAGGGCTCTTATTTGCAAAGGACAAAAACCCAAGTCTGACTAGTTTAAGCCAGTTTACTGATCCACGAAACTGACAAGTCCATGGGTTGAATAGCTGCAGGCACACCTGGATCCAGGAACTCAAGCCATATTATAAAGGTCTCTCTCTCTCTCTTTCCCTTTCCTTTTCACAATATATGGCTTCATTTTCCTTTACTGCAGACAACTCCCACCCTGAGGCCAGGGGAAATGATGGTTCGTATCCAGTTTACATAATGCTTATAGTTTACAATCCCAGAGGAAGCGAGTGTGTGTTTCCTTGTACCTCCATAGCCTAAGCCTTCGAACAAAACTGCCTAGTTATACAGTCTATCTCTACCACCTAGCTGTCTGATCTTAGACAAATTACTCTATCTTTGCTTCAGTTCCTTTATCTGTAAAGGGAAGATAATAATAGCATTACCTTATTGAATTGCTAGGAGGATGAAACAAGATAATGCATCTGAAGCTTTTAGAGCAGTTCCTGGCACTTGGTAAGCACTCAGTAAAAGCTGGTAGTAGGAGAAGAATAGAAGATTTGGCTGGGCTTGTGTATATGCCTATCTCTCGATAAATCGCTATGGGAAGGGGAGTGAAGTAATCTGATTGGCCAGACTTGAGTCACATTCCCACCTTTGTGCACTGGGAGGGCAATATCCAAGTCATAGTTAATCATAGAGACAGAATTCCCAAAGGAAGGGCTGTTGGGCAGACAAATAACATATGTCCATTACAGGGCCAACACCTGCTACGATCCTCAGCAGGACAGGAAAGAGACAGGTAGCTTCAGCCCTGCCCTCTACTATGATTTGGAATGAAGTTGGATTGCCAGCATGATCTTACATTCAGAGGCTGAGCCCTGGGCTTAATGGAGCCTTAAAATGGAAGCATCATCTTCCTCACTCTCTCAGGACGGGGCGTGTCTGGGTGTTTGGATTCCAGCTTGATACTACAAGGCTGGGATACTACAAGGCTGCTTGGTGCCCCAGCCTCCAATGCCTGACCCTATAGATAACTGGGACACACTGTCAACTCCATTTTGCTTGGCCGTGGCCCTTATACAGCCTGGTCTGGATTCTCATCCCATGACCCCTGTGGTTCTAAGCGATACCCACACAACTACCCACTGCTGCTGCTGCAAACCTCTCGGGATCTTACCCTCCCTACTGGTTTGGACCAGCTGATACTGACCACACCTAAGCTTGCTGTATAGGAAGACATTGTGCCTTACATGTCCTGGGGTCAATTTTCTCATGGTGTCACCTCTGCTGTACCCTAACTTCCTCTTGTGTTACCCCAAATCCCAACGTGTACCTTTCTCATTTTAACAAGATGAGTCTCTGCATTGTTTCTCAAAAGCCTTGCTCTTACAACTGCATTTGTATGCTCTCTTCTCTGCTGGTCATTCTTTCAGGGCTCTGGCTCTTGTTCAGAAACTTCTTCCCATGTCCCCATCCATATTCCTGGGTAACGTAATTTTTAAATTTTTTTTTTCTTGAAGCGAGCATTATTTTTAATGCCTTCGCCCAGGGCACTAATATGGACACAACATGAGGCGTGATAACCTTGAGTCTCCTCCATAAATGGCACCTTGGGTAGGATGGAAAGTTCCAGATGCTCTCTATATGTAATAGTCAGTTCTGTAGCTGGCTCATAAGTTACATTTCTATGTCAGTGAGTAGGTATTTATTTTACAATTAATGATTCCTCAAATACAAGAACTTCTAAAGAGCAGATAAAAGCAGCTGCAAATGTGATCTCGGCATAAATATCAAGAGAGGAAACACAAGCAGCCCGCAGAGTTCCAACTGCTCTCCCCCCATGCTTATCAGCGTTCTTATGGTCAGGCACATTTTTGAAGTTGGAAGGCACGTTTCCAACAGCTCTTGCTCTTATACAAGGTTCTTGAAATATTGCAGACATTCTGGTTCCTATCAAAATAGTAGTCACTGTCACCAAAATTATTCATTTCCTCCTCAGCCTCTGTTCTCTCTGGGGCCCCTCTTTGGCATCTGCGTCTCCCATCCTGATGCTCAAGATGACAAATCCTAATTATGGGGAGGCAGTGACACCACATACTTTAATGCGAGCTGAGTGGAGCCAAGGTTAGCCTGTGATTTATGTGATCATTCTACTCACTGGGGCAAGCAAGGCTGTCTTAATCCCATACCTTTATCCTCGCCTCCTCCAAACCAGCCACATTTCCATCTTATTGTTGCAGCTGCAGTGAGTTCCTTGAAACTAAACTGCAGTTTTCCAGAGATGGTAATTCCATCTTCCTGAGCTGATTCAAAGATTAAACAGAACGCTTTAGAGACCGCATTCTCAGCAAGCAGCAAGGACAATCAAAAAGTGGTGTTTGAGCCAACAACAATACAAATTTCAGATGGAAAGAGAGACTGAAAAAAATTAAAATTACAGGCGTTTGAGTGAGTTTAGATTTTTGACATGGAGCTGCCTTCTATACCATAAAGTGCTAAGGTTTTTTTTTTTTTTTTAAATCACTGTTCCCTAAAAACCCTGGTTCCTCAGATAAACGCGTGAGTGAAGCATATGGTAAGAAAACAGTTTCCTTTCCAGTTTTCCTGCCAATCTGTTCTATGACCTGGAAGGAGCTAATGATTTTTTTGCAGAACGTTCGTGTATCTCTCTTTAAATTTTCTTTCTTGGGCGCCTGGGTGGCTCAGTTGGTTAAGCGACTGCCTTCGGCTCAGGTCATGATCCTGGAGTCCCGGGATCGAGTCCCACATCGGGCTCCCTGCTTAGCGGGGAGTCTGCTTCTCCCTCTGACCCTCTTCCCTCTCGTGCTCTCTATTTCTCATTCTCCCTCTCTCAAATAAATAAATAAAATCTTTAAAAAAAATAAATAAATTTTCTTTCTTTTTTTTTTTTAAGACTGATTTATTTAGAGAGCAAGCGAGTGGGGGTGGGGGAGGGGCAAGGAGGAAGAGAGAGTCCCAAGCAGACTCTGCAGAGTGTGAAGCCAGACGCAAGGTTCAGTCTCACGACCCTGAGATCATGACCCTGAGATCACAACCTGATCCGAAACCAAGAGTCAGACACTTAACCGGCTTTGCCACCCAGGCTATCCCTCTCTTTAAATTTTCAGTAAGTGTCTTTTCATGCCTTGGGATACTACAAGTTTGGTACCTTATAATTGAAAGCCAAATGACTACTAACCCTAAGGCTACCAGGAAAATTAGGATTACTGAGCCCAAAACTGGATGCCAACTTTGTCTTAGGGGTTGTCAGGAGAGCTCTGGCAGCCTGATGCATACAGAGATGGGGGCAGTCAGAGTCTGGGGATGAATTTGGGGAGCACCCACTCTGCTCAGGCAATCTGGCCTTCTCGTAGCTACCCTGAAAAGGGGTTGGACTTTGGCAACGCTCTTCTCATCACAGGACAACCTTCCACTGGGAACCTACCTTTGAATAATTAGTATGAGTAGTTTTTCTCCTGGTTTCCTCCCTACCCCTTCCTACCATATCAAAATCAGAGGATTTTGTTCTCTTCCTCCTTTTTTTTTTTTTTTTTGAGAGAGAGAGAGAGAACCAGAATGCCTGCAGGGAGGGGAGGAGAGGGGCAGAGGGAGAGAGAGAATCCTGAGCAGGCTCCACGCTGGATCCCATGACCCCGAGATCATGACCTGAGCCGAAATCAAGGGTCAGATGCTTAACCAACTGAGCCACCCAGGCGCCCCTGTCTTCTTCCTTCTAATGGGCATCCTACTTACTGTATCACACACCAGCAACAATCCCGATGCATTTTATGGCTGCAGGACCCATCCTTGGGGGTTGGGGACGGAAATTGTCCTTGATTCCACTCACCTATGGAAAGAGAAAGCTGGGAACTCTTTGTACCTACTGCTTTCTGCAGACCTGACTTCCACTCCTGACTTTCCCTCTTTTCAATTGTTCAACCTTGAGGGAGTAAATTAGACTCTTTGCCCC
This sequence comes from Callorhinus ursinus, assembly GCF_003265705.2. Classification (NCBI taxonomy): domain Eukaryota; kingdom Metazoa; phylum Chordata; class Mammalia; order Carnivora; family Otariidae; genus Callorhinus; species Callorhinus ursinus. The sequence continues at coordinate 45,323,116 of NW_027397067.1, read as the reverse complement.
TCAGTTCTGGCTTTTGTAAGGACTGTTGCCTATGTAGTATGTTTTAAAGTTCTTATTCCCAAATATAAACCCTATCTTCATGCCCCAAATTCAGTCTATAGTGATTCATTCCTTTGTCTGCACCCTTTGTCATGGTCCTTTTTTTTTTTTAATTTTAAAAATATCCTGGACAGCAATAATCCATTGGTCACTTATAGGTTGATACACGATGGAAATAGTGGCTTTGTGAGCGTTCTGGGTCTTTAAAAGAGGGAAAAGTACGCATAAAAGAGAAGCAAGGATCCCCAAGAAATAAACTGTACAAACTTCACAACTCTCCCCAGAGCTGCCTGCTTACACAACCTTGTCATTTCTTTTTCCTGTGTAAAGTCTTTATATAACCAGTTAGGGTAAGCAGAAATTCAATTTAGCAGAGAAACAGAAGCAGATAATGTTTGTTTATTGACAAGGGAAGCAATCAGCCTTTGTTCACAAACTTATTAAACAGACAAGTTTCTCCCTGCTGTCCAAACTGCAGTTGGAAGAAATAAGAGGTGGGAGGCCTGCCTCTTCCTTGGCACCCTCCTTGAAGTTTTCAGGGGGCAACAATGGCATCCTTGTGTTCATGCTTCCTTATTTTCCTGACAGGAGCTCTCTGGGCCCTCAAACCTCCATGAGCCCCTGAAGAAGGCCTAACTCTTCCAGGGAACCGTGGACAGATTTAGTGCTGGGGCTCTCTTTTTTTTCTTATATCGTGAATCTAAACAACTTCCAAAGGAAAAGAAAAGAAAAAAAACAAGAACTGGCTGGCTTGGCATAAAACCATTGACATGCCTCCAAATTCTCTCCCATCACTGTCAACATACACACATGTGTTTTTCCAGAGCAGTGATCTGTGTGTACACACAGTTTTATGTTCTGCTTTTTTCCCTTTATTCCATGTGTCCATTTGCATGTCTTGGCTGCTTTTCTAGACTTAAGAGTTTTAATGGCTATAGAGTATTCCATCTTGTTCTTCAAACTCAGGCTGCACGACCATTCTTCCTCTTTCCGTGAGACTCTAGGTAGTTTCAACCCAGAGAGGATCCATTTTGAGGAAATGTCCCTGGGGTTTCTCAGGCAAGTAGAGCTGGGCTGTAGGCTTGTTTGTTGTTTTTTTTTATTTCTTCTGCCCTAGTTCTTATTTTGTTGGCATGGGGATGTTATTTCTGGATGTGGTTGCTTTATTCATCTTCACCAGCTATCAGTGCATTTGTTCTGAAATGCAATCGAGGCCCACTCTAAAAAACCAACAAATGTTGTCACCTGTTGATGGAAAATTTATTACACTTGTTTTCCTTGGGCCTTGCTAGAGAACAGCATGAAAGGAAAAGAGAAATTTTATTATAATTCCCACAAACTGAATCCCCAGACTTATTAACATAATATTTGCATTTTTTCCTGTTCTTTTTGTTATTTTAGAACTTCTTCTAACATGGGTCATTGGTTGTCAACTAGTATAAATTTTGCTTCATTACAATTTGCAATAGATATATTTAAAACCTATCCATTTGATCAAGGCTCCACATTTTTTTTTAATTAGAAGCTCCAAACATCAAACATTTTGAAAACCCATGGATAGTACATACCCTAGTGCTCTAAATGAAATGATGTTAGCAAACAGCCAGAGTTTGTCAATCCTCAGTGGAGCCAATTGTAGCTAATTTCAAAGAAGAAAAATAGTTTCCATATTTTATAGAAAGGGTTCCATTAATAAACATTACAGTGGAACCATTATTTTTCTTCAGGCTTTAAAAACAAATGAGTATGTATGCATTAAGAAAATAAGCAAACAGCATGCACTTTGATAAACCATAATTTATATAAATCAGAGAGCAAGATCCAAGAATCCTAATAATTTGTAAGCAAAACCTTATAAATAATAAAGTCCTAAAATGCTCAGCTAAATTATAAATTCTAACAACAGCCCTCATTCAGCAACCAGCAATGCTTAGTTTATCGTAGCTCAATAAATGAATTCTGGAATCACTTTTTATTCATTTCCTGATTTGTTAGTTCATTCATTCATTCATTCATTATTGAGGTCTGTACAATGTTTTGAACTATGTGCTTGGGAATAACAAGTTGAATAAAACAGTCTCTATTGTAGCTATCTAAGGTGGAGGTCAGAGAACTTACCAGCTCTCAAGTATTTGAGTGTAGGTGATAGAAAATGACATGAGACTACCTGTGGCTCAAACAGTGTGTTTATATTATCTCACATAATAAGAAGGTTAGAGGCAGGTGGTTCCAGGGATGATTCCATGACTCAGTGAAGCCCAAGGGCCCTGGTTATTCTTGTGTTTCTTAGATGTTGCATTTTCCTCCCCATGCTGGTCATTACTGGTTGCAAGAAGACTGTCACAGTCTACATTCAGAGCAAAACGAAGGGAGAAAGGGTAACACCAGCAACGTCTCTTCTTTTGCGTGACTTTTTTTTTTTTTTTTAAGTCAGGAAGCAAAATCTGTCCTGGAAGTACCTCAGCAGAGTCCCTCTTACGCCTTACCGGCTAGACCCAAAGCCCCAGGGGAGACTTTCCAACCTCCACAGTGGGAGAGAGAAAGGGAGAAAGAGGCTGGGAGTGACTTCTGCGTACCCCGCTAACAATGTCTGTCAACGTGGAACCTAGAGCAGAATGAAACACCTCCAGGCCCTTGTAGGTTGCGGCAACTTGCAGACTCAGTATTCAACATATTCCTTCATTCAGTAAAGATTTTTGTGATGATTTTCTCTGGGCCAGACCCTGAAAATATAGCAGTGAATAAAAGACACTGCTCCTGCCCTTGAATAACATAAGTCTAGAAGGAAAAAGAAGTGGTAAACAAATAACTGTGGTAAATATGATGAGTTTATATCATCAGATACTAATGACCTCATTAGGATTTAACCCCAAATCCAGTCTTGCCAGGCCCCGCTGATCCAGGAGAGACCTTAATAATTAGATGTAGGTGGGACTCTTTTAACTTGATACACCCACCCTTCCATGCCACCGACACACCCATTTCGAGGATGTATTTCGAACACAAGTATTACAGTTAGGCTTTTTTGCAGTTTCACGGGGATGCTCTTGGTAGACTTTCTGTATTTTACTGGCACCTCCTAACTATTTACATTGTGGTAGTAATCCAGGCAGATGAAACAGTTTGTCCAGGGAGGTTGTAGCCCTTTGCTGTTCTGACTTCAGCCTCTTACCCTATCTCTCCAGGGACTGGAGGATGTGGCCAGGAAGCAAGCATGGCTGCAAGCCAACACAGGAGCCTAGGGGGCTCACTCAGTGTATGCTGGTAACATTTGAACAAATTGGAGCTGCTGGAAAAATCAGAGAGCAAAGACCCAGCCCTGGGAAAAAAATGTCAATGGACTTCACCAGGCCCCAACAACGGCTGGGCCACTTGTGGCAACATAAAAGGCCATGAGTAATGTGCTCTTGGCAGCCGTTAAAAGGGGCCTAAAACCCCACTGGCTCCCGGACCCAGCCGGACAGGCCAGGTGCAAGCTGACAGGAGAGCTGTGTTGATTCTAAAGGCCAAAGATGTTATTTTGAGGTTTGACTGTTTATGTCTCATTACTGCTAATTTCCATGAGTTTGCAGGCTTGCTCTGTCAACCCCATCTCTGGTGGGGAGATCCATCTACACATGAAGGCTATTCACTAACCTATCCCCACCCCCCGATTTTTTGTTTGATGAGAGTCATTTCTGGGAATACAACAATCTTCCAGTGGAAGTTTCTTAAGCAATTTGAGTTTGGGCTTGTGGGTCCTTCTCCTCTGAAGTCTCTCACTGGATATGAGCAGGACTGGCCTAGGACATATTTAAACCAGGTTTCCCTTATCCTTCCCTCCCTTTAGTGTGCCTGTAACTATCGAAACAGTGACTGCACAAATACATAAAAGTATTAGCTCTCTCTTATACAGAAAAGCCAATGGAAAAGGATCAGATTAATAAGACCCCTCCCTCCCACAAAAGTAACACGTAGAATTAAATTTGACATGAAATGTGCAAGAGACAAAGGGCTCCCCCTCTGGGCACTTAGTCCACTCCCTATGCTGCCCTTTGTGTGGACCCTCATCCAATGTAGGCCCTTCCTGGCCCCTGGTCGTGCCTTCCTTTGCTCCTGACAAAGACTTTTGTTTTGTTTTTTTATTATAGAAAATTCTAAATACGGGATGCCTGTGTGGCTCAGTCGTTAAGCGTCTGCCTTCGGGTCAGGTCACGATCCCAGGGTCCTGGGATCGAGCCCCTGCATCGGGCTCCCTGCTCAGCGGGAAGCCTGAGTCTCCCTCTCCCACTCCCCCTGCTTGTGTTCCCTCTCTCGCTGTCTCTCTCTCTGTCAAATAAATAAATAAAATCTTTAAAAAAGAGAGAGAGAGAGAGAGAGAGAATTCTAAATGTATATTAAAGGAAATCGAATAGTACGATAAACCCTAATGTACCCATCATATGCTGCCATTTCTATATCATCTCTACTTTGACTTTCCCTCCCTGCTTCACTCTTATTTTTCTCATAGCTTCTTAAGGCAAAATTCATGTACATTGAAATGCTTAGCTGTACAAGTTTGACAAATGGATACACCACCCATATAACTTACAGTGCATCACAGTATAGAATTTTCATTCCCCAGAAAGTTCCCTCATGCACTTTCCTGGTCAGTCCCCCCAGGCAACCATTGTTCTGATTTTTCAGGTTTTTTTTTTTTTTTGGCCTGTTTTAGAACTGACAAAGAGTTTTCTGATCTGTGTCCTATCTCTGAACTTTACTCTCAGTTTCCTAAGACAAGAGTCAGCTTACCTGCTGAGACAATACACACTCATCTATGGGTAGGTGCTAATGGATGGATCTGTTACCCCTTTCAAGTCAAATCTCAGTGTTTCACAAAGGTCCGTGGAGATATAGACATCCAAAGGGTTGCTCTTCCAAGGTGAGGGCTTATGGCCAGCGGGGGTGGGGGAGACATAGGAGGAGTCCCTCCCAACTCTTACCCATAGGGCCTTGTGTGTATGGTACTAACCAAGGGAGGATACAGGATTTGTACACAGTCGCATCTCACTTGAGAAATCTTTGCTTGTGAACTCTATTTCTTCTCTCATTACCAGGGTCTATTCTCACTGTTTGGGGCCCATCTGCCTGAGCCAAGCTCCCCCAACCCTTCCTTCTGCTTGGCTATCGCACTGCTACTCCTTCTTATTTTGAAGCCGGTCCTGACATGGCTGACAGAGCCTCCAGTTCCCCTCTTCATGTCCCGGTTGTCAGCCTCTCTGCTGAGGCATGAGTTTGAACATTAGAGATCACCACCTAAATCAAAGATTTAGATTTTTCCTACAGCTGATAATACTCTTGATAGGGTTGATTAATAACAGTGTTCTCTGAGGACGACAGCTACCTTTTAATGTAGTTCCTGGTTTGACAGTAAAACTGTGCCTCAGTAGAGAGGAAAGAATATTTACTGAGTGCCTATTATGTGCCGGCCTCTCAATCAGCTTCTAAGATTAAGTTAGCAGTAAGATACCTCAAATCGCTGGCCTCTACAAGTTACTCAGCTGGGCTTTGATCCTTCAGATAAACTTGGCTTCACTGGGGAAGACTTGATAACATTGCTATCATTATAGCTGTGATATTTTGGATACCAACTATGGGCCAAGCACTTAAACATACTTGATCTCTACTAGTGCTTTTAAAGGCAGTCATTTGAGTCTTTAAAAGAAAAGGGGAAGGAAACATTTATTGTATATCAATTTTACACTTGACATCCCAGCCTATGAAGTAAGCACTATTATTATCCCATCTTTACTGAACTGAAGGTTAAATAAGTTAATAAAGTAAGGTCCTTAGAACAGTGCCTGGCCTGTTGAAAGCACTACATAAACATTTACTTCTATTATTATTAGGTAAGTTACTCAAGGTTGCAAAGTTAATAAGAAGCAAAGGAGAGATCTTAAGCTCAGAGTCTTTCTCCTACCATAGTCCCCCAGGGATGGTTTCTGAGCCTTCAGACCTAGAAGACATGGTCCAAGGGTTTAGTTCTTAGTATTTGGCAAGGGGTTGCTGGAATCCAGAATCTATATTAGGACAGGAAATGTTTCCTCCAAGATGGATGAGAAGCCCACCTCTGCTTTCTGCTTTCTGGAATGCAATCTGCATTGCTGTCCTCTTTGAACAAGCTATGCTGGTACATCTCCCAGTTCCTCAGAGTCCTGGTCATTTAGGTGGTTTTTAATCACAGATTTATCCAAAGCATTATGCATAGGAAATCAATTAATCTAAATATTTATTAAGTTCCTATTATGTGTTGATGCAGTCAAATAGGTTCTCAGAAAAGTGTGCATTTTAGCAGGTCTCTGAAACCATCCTTACTATGACCTAGATGCCGTGGCTACCATTTATTTTCCGACTTCATCTTCTGTCTCTCTCCCATTTGCTCACCATGCTCCAGCTACATTGGCTGTCTTCCTATTTCATTGACACATCAAGCTCATGTCAATTTCAGGACCTGTGCAGATGCTCTTCTTAGCCTGGATTGCTCGACCCCCAGATCTACTCTTGGCTGGCTCTTTCCCAACTCTCACATCTTCACAACAGTCTCTGACCACAAAGAATGGCTAACTAACCTAGAATCACTCCCATCTCCCCTCTGATTTCTTTTTAAGATTTTATTTATTTATTTATTTATTTATGTATGTATGTATGTATTTATTTATGAGAGAGAGAGAGAACATGAGTGCGGGTGTGCATGCACACGAGTGAGGGGAGGGGCAAAGGGAGAGGAAGAGAGAGGCTCTCAAGCAGACTGCATGCTGAGCACAGAGCCCCACTGGGGTTTTGATCTCATGACCCTGAGATCATAACCTGAGCTGAAATCAAGAGTCAGACCCTTAACCAATTGAGCCATCCAGATGCCCCTCCCCTCTGATTTTTTAAAATTACATGGTCCTGTTTATTTCCCATCTAGTGCTAATCCCTGACAAACTGTCTTACAATTACTAAGCTGCACAAGGAGCAGAGATCATGGTCTGCTAATTTAATGCTGTATCCTTGGAGCCTAGAACAGTGATCTCAGTTAATATTTATTGCATGCATGATGGTTTATAATATTGCATTCTATTTGGATAATGTTTTGCTACCACACATAGTCACGTGGTCCTCCCAATAACCAGGGGAGACAGGGAGGACACTGATACTTATGTTAGAGAAAAAGAAACTGAATGTCAATTGTGGGACTGACTGCAGTCCTTTAGTGCTTATTTCCCAGTTGCCTTTTTAAATTTTTTGCATCCTTCTCTGCACGTTCAGTACGAGGCTGGAAGCTTGGGGTTTACCACTCCCTTTATCTTGAGGAAACTTGCCCTCTGGAACTTGTACAGGCTCATGCCACAGCAGGAAAAAAAAGTGCATTTGAAACAGTAAATGAAGACTCTTTGCAGAGCTTCCTGCAGGAGATGTTGAATCTGCTGCTCCTTTGTAGGTCTCTGAAACAGGAAGAATTTTCTTTTACCTTTAATGGTTTCTGGAAAAGCTATCCTAAAGTAGAAGGAGGGGTAAAATGACCCTTTAATCCCCTGTTTCTGTCACTCTTGCAGTATTTCTCTGCCTTTAGTGTCCACAGTTCTTGGTCACGTCACTTCAAAGAATGAAGAGGTAGACAAAGCAAAGTTTATTGAGCAATCTTATAAAGCTCCCAGAGAGGGAGGGGACCCCAGCGGGTTGCCATTGGAGTTTCTAAGTTTAGGGGGTTTATGAGCTCTTTTGCAGAACTATCTTAAGTAGTCAGGGTGTGCTGAGTCGTGCCAATCAGGGCTTTGGTCACATATCTGTCTACCTATTAGTTTAATGTCTGTGTGCTGATCGTCTTTTTTTGGCTGACATCTGAGGGCTTATGTCTTAACTGCCCCTTGCCCGTGATGGTGACAAATGCTTTGTGGTTCATTGCCTTATTTTAGGACATTTTACAGAAGTCATTTCTGCAAAGGCTGCAAAGCAGAAAGCTAGTGAGGTCCCATCTAAGCTGCAAAACGCGATGTTAGTGCTGTTTTATCTTAGCTGTCCTGACTTCATATTTTCTTGTTGGGGACCCTGGCCCTGACTACCTAACTGTCCAACTAAGTGTGCAGACACTAAGAGTGTCCTCACATCACTAGTAAAGAAAGTATGAGATACCATGTTGGCATTGGTGAGGGGCGGTGAAGGATAAAGGAGTGGAGGTAGAGACCGTGGAGGAGGAGAGGGGGAGGGACTGCTTCTTGCAGAAGAACTGGCTATGTGTGTAGAGGGGTGGGGGTGTTATCTCCCAGAGGAGTGAGTACTCCATGTGACAGAATGACAGATACTTTTTTATTTTTATTTTAAAAATTATTTTATTTATTTATTTTTAAAGATTTATTTATTTGAGAGAGAGAGAGCATGAGCGAGGTGAGGGACAGAGGGAGAAGTGGACTCCCCACTGAGCAGGGAGCCTGATGCGGGGCTCGATCCCGGATCATGACCTGAGCTGAAGGCAGACACTTAACCGACTGAGCCACCCAGGCGCCTGACAGATACTTTTTAATTTTAATTTTATTTTTGAAGGTTTATTTATGCATTTGGGGGGGGGGAGAGCAAGTAGGGGGAGGGGCAGAGGGAGAGAATCTTCAAGCAGACTACCTGCTGAACAAGAAGCCAGAGGCAGGGCTTAATCCCTACTACCCATGAGATCATGACCTGAGCTGAAACCAAGAGCCTGATGCTTAACTGGCTGAGCCATCCAGGCACACCCCCCCTTTTTTTCTTTTAAAGATTTATTTATTTATTTGAGAGAGAGAGAGAGAAAGAGAACAAATAGTTTCTTAAATTTGAGTATAGTTGACACAATGTTAAATATTACCTTAGTTTCAAGTATGCAACATAGTGATTTGACAAGTTTATACATTATTCTATGTTCACCACAGCATAGCTACCATCTGTCCCCATACATGGCTATTACAGTATCATTGACGGTATTCCTTAGGGTGTGCCTTTTACAAAATGACAAATACTCCTTACCTGAGCACATGTTTTTATAAGACCCTGTTTTAAAAATCACACACACACACACACACACACACACACACACACACACACACACACACA
>NW_027397067.1:45249512-45313986 GCF_003265705.2 Callorhinus ursinus | reverse complement strand
ACACACACACACACACACACACACACACACACACACACACACACACAAAATTAGTGCTGATTATTATTTGCATTTCAAAAGGATTTCTCAAATGATAGAACAAACATTTTCATATCCAAATAACTTTTGAGTATATTAAGTGTTTTGTCAGGCATTTTTACATACAGTCTTTTACTCAATCTTCACAAAACATTTGAGGTGTGTGTTTTGTCTACACCATTTGTGGGGAAACTAAAACTCTGGAAGAGGGTTTAAGGACCTTGCCTAAAGTTACCCGTAAGTGGCAGAAATAAATTTGGAGCTAAATCCAGTGTTCTTTTAAAAATGTAGTCCTAAATAAGGAATTGTCCTACAACACATAAAATGTGATTCCATTTAATGAAAGATTTGTTCATCTTCAATTTTTCAGGACACTTTCCTTCAATCAACCACTTTTATTGTCCTTGTGTCATAGATCCATCTTTCAAGAACATGCTCAGCCTATCAGTACATTTAGCTCTTACATGTCCCCGAGCATATGGTGTTGTCTCAACCATCCTGTTTTGAGGACCCACGTTTAGAAATCTATTCCACTTAAAGAGAGATGAGGACAGTTTGAAAGGTCTAAAAACAACCTGGCATAATTAACATGTCAATAGCAGCAACGTGAAGTGCAAGGTTGAGTAATTTGGGCCTGTGTGAACAAACGATTGAAATAATTCAAGCTTCTTACTTTGTGAGTGGTGTTTGTGTGTGTGTGTGCGCACGTGTGTGTGTGCGCACGTGTGTGTGTGTGCACATGCGTGCACAAGCCTACCTTACAGACTTCTAAAAAATTGGCATTAACTGAGAACAATCGCCAAAATAACTTTCACCTTAATGTATTGTGTTACCATAAGAATATTTGGATAGAAAGAAGCTGAAGAATCAGAAGTTTAAGGCAGTGCCAGCCTGATAAATCCAGCCTAGGTATTTTTGAAATAAGGAAGTAGAAGCTGAAAGAGTCTCAAGGTCTCTCAGTCGAGAGGCCCCAGGTAACAACAGCTCACGGCTACCAGTGGCAATTGCCACGGAGACTCTGTTCCCGTTCCCAGACTTCGGTTTCCCCCTAAGTGGAGATATTCATTTGTGCCTGATGTGGAAGATTCTTTCCCTCTGGTTCGGTTACATTGCAGTGTGGAAAGGGATTTGGTTTAATGCTTGAGTAGACAAATGTGGTGTAAGAGAATTGAACACTGAAATACCTATGTGAAAATCTTCTACCCTGGCATCTCCTTGGAGGCACCGGGACTCCTGTGGACATCTTATCCCAAGGAGCCTGGATGAAGGCCAGAGTCTTGCCCAGCAAGTGTGGGTGTTGAATCAACCTACCTGGTTATGACTCTCCAGGGACTCTTCTTTGAAGATTATGCAACTCTAAGAGGATGCGCTTTTCCTTACCAGTTTCACACACTGGACTGACTTTTTAAAAACAAACAACTGTTTCTCTATTCTTTTTTCCAGAAGTGTTTATTTCTTGTTTCTGGCTAAAGAGTGTTTAGGGAAGAGAGAGAGAATTCTATTAGGCACAACAGTGTTTTTCTAATTTTAGATTGAATTGGCAAGACACTTTTAATTCGTGGAATTATGAAAGAAGCGTAAGTCAAATAAATTGTCACACATTTTAAAGAAAGCTCGTTTTCCAAAATACAAGAGATTCTTCTGTTTAATGGCTTTTTTTTTGCATTTACTTAACACCAACATTTTTACTAATTTAGTTTTAAAAAATAGTCAAAACTGTTTCTTAGGATCACATAGTCTTGGTTATCTTAATGAAGTTTTCCCCATTTATTACACCTACAAGTGGGTTGGGATTCTTCTTTTCCCCTGGGCTCATAGTCCTATGCAGAAGATTTTCCTTAAAGTAATATTCCCAGTCTCTCTCTACTGCTGTACCTCTGCCTAAGGTTGGTGTGTAAGAACTGGGGACGTATGGCTCAGCCCTTTTGGACTTCACTTACCTTTTGGTTCAGAGGCCCGCAGAAAGCATATTCTCTGATGGGCTCTCCATGTAGGACCATTAACAGGGCATGTTCCATCCTTGTCAGGAAAGCCTTTGGTTCTCCAGCTCTTCCTGTGACCGGGCAGGTAAGTTTAATTTGTGGGGGCACAATGTGGGTAAGTCCACTGTAGCCACAGACCTACAGCCCACGGTCTTCAATCCAGTTTTAACATTAATCGAGATAAAAGTGTTGATCTTTAACTGTTTCGCACTCTTGTATCTATCTCTTGGTTGGTTTTAAACTCAGGAGGGGAAAAAAGGGCTTAGCTCTCTAAAACTTTGATCGCTATAATGTTAATAGAGGCAAACTCTTAATTTTTTTCTATAACTGGAGTAATTTTTTAAAATCAATATTTCAAGGCTAGATAGCACTGCTATCAACAGTAACAACCTGTGAATCATTTAGGATTAAACTTTGTTCTCTATTTTTATGTATTTCATTAGTTTTCATTAACAAGTACATGCCCATTAAATACAATTTGGAAACTAGGAAAAACAGGGATCATTACTCTTAATAAGACTGCCACTCGAAATATCCTGAAACCAATGTTTTGGAATATTTCCTTAAGAATATTTTCTGTGAGTAACCCACCCTTGTCTTCGTCACTTTGTAAAGGAGGCTGCTGATAGATTATTGATCACTCCAAGGGCAGAATCTTGACTTAATAATTAGTTGTGGTCCACCTAATTTGTCTATACCAAGAGAACTTCTTTAACTTAGAGCTTCCGGGAATCAACAAAATAATTTGCTGTGAATAACTGAACTCACTTTTGTAAAGAAAACTAAAGATCAAAGAGTATACTTGTCATGATGAGCACTGAGCAATAGAATCATACAGAATTGTTGAATCACTATATTGTACACCTGAAACCAAAATAACACTGTATGTCAGTGACACTGGAAATAAAATAAAAAGCTTGAAAAGAAGAAAACTAGAGTTTACATACTAGATTATATGCAACAATCTACAAAGAAATGAACATCATGATCTAACTGTGGTCCCTAATTCTTTCTCTCCAAGAATGAGTGACAGTCTTTTCTAGAGTGGGTGCCTTCTAGCAGTCTGCAAAACTGTTGGCTGCCTGTTGCCTTGCTGTGTACGGGCACCACCAGGAGCCCCGTGATGCTTCTGCTCTGTTTCCCTTGCTGAGTGTGCTGGCTCACCACTAAGCTCTTTCTGGTGGGCTATGCATTCAAGCTCTCCTTGGGGCTGTATTGTCTCTGCCCTGTTGGATTTCTCTTCAGCACTATAACCATGGGAAGTACATCTTAAATATCTTTTGGTCAAAAGACTTGTTTCCTTTACAGTCTGAGTTGGAGAAGGATACCCACCCTCACGGGCAGGGCATAGACCTCAGGAACACTTCCTGTGCAATATCATTTAACACTGAAATCTCCTACAACCCAGCAACAATTGACAGGGACTCATGATTAATCATCCAGTAATGCAAGCTGTATAGGGATAAGGCTTTATTTAAAAACATAGTCGTAAATTATGTACTATGTATCTCCAGTAAAAGACAGGGTTTCCTGGAAAGTATTCTTCAGAAAAGAGAGTCACCATATGTTCAGGTCTTTACAAAACCTATTGTAGGTGTCCTCCCTCAATTATCTTGTTTTAAATAACAACATATTATTTGGGGGAAGACATGTTAGCTTAAAAAAACACTCCAGTCAATGACAGTTTTCTGCGTTTATTGAAGTCATCTGCTGAAATCTTTTACTAAAGAACTTCATACAAAGTTAGTAATTCATTCCTGAGTGTGATGGTTAATTCTCCGTGTTGACGGGCCTGGCCATGGGGTGCCCAGATTAAGCATTGTTTCCAGGTGTGTCTACGAGGGTGTTTCTGGGATAAGATTAGCATTTGAATTGTAGACTCAGTAGACTGCCTTCCCCAGTGTAGGCTGGCACCATCCAATCCACTGAAGTCCTGAATTAAACAAAAGGTGGAAGAAGGAAGAATTTGCCACTTCTTTTCCTGCTTTTCTCCTTGAGCTGGGACATCTCCTCTTATCTTCTCCCACCCCCAGATTGGGATTTACACCCCCAACTCCCCAGGTTCTCAGGCCTTTGTACTCTGCATTACATCACTGGTATTTCTGGGGCTCCAGCTTTCAGCACCATGGTAGATACTAGGACCCTTCAGCCTCCATGATCATGTGAGCCAATTCCTTAAGATAAATCTCCTCTTATATCCTATTGGTTCTGTTTCTCTGGAGAAGCCTAACTAGTACACTGAGGTCATGACTACACAATTGTAAATGTTGGTTATATTTATAAGTGAACCTTTAAAAAATGGATATCTCTTTACAGATGATGAAGACACTGATGTCAATTATGCCTCTGAAGAGCTTGAATAAAATTTTTTCATTGAAGATGCGGATGGAAACATTTTTCTATCAGTATATTTTCTTTCTTTTTTTAAAGATTTATTTATTTATTTGAGAGAGAGCGTGAGAGTGAGAGATCACAGCAGGGGGGAAGGGTTGAGGGAAAAGCAGGCTCCCTAATGAGCAAAGAGCCTGCCTGATACCGAACTCCATCCCAGGACCCTGGGATCATGACCTGAGCTGAAGGCAGACACTTAACCAACTGAGCCACCCAGGGGTATATCAGTATATTTTCAGTATATATCAGTATATTTGGTATATATTTTTCAAACTAAATTAATAAATTAAATATTATCAGAAGATATTTAAATATTTTCTTTTCTTTTCTTTTTTTTAAAAGATTTTATTTATTTATTTGACAGAGAGTGAGTGAGCAAGAGAGGGAACACAAGCAGGGGCAGTGGGAGAGGGAGAAACAGGTTTCCCGCGGAGCAGGGAGTCCTATGTGGGGCTCGATCCCAGGACCCTGGGATCATGACCTGAGCCGAAGGCAGCCACTTAACGACTGAGCCAGCCAGGTGCCCTCTTCTTTTCTTTTTCTAAAAAAGATTTTATTTATGTATTAGAGAGAGAGAGCGTGAGAGCACAAGCCACAAGCCACGGGTAGCAGCAGGCAGAGAGAGAGGGAGAAGCAGGCTTCCCGCTGAGCAGGGAGCCCCATGCGGGACTCGATCCCAGGATCCTGAGATCATGACCTGAGCAAAAGGCAGATACTTAACCAACTGAGCCACCCAGGTGCCCCTAAATATTTCATTTTCATTGCTAAAAGTTTACATATTCTGCTCCCTGCCCCTAAAACTCAGTTGTTTTAAAAATTTCATTAGGATAATTTGGGGCATAATATTCACAGTTACCTTATATTCAGGCATAAAATATAAGCAATTGCGCATTTTCATTCAATGCATTTGCTGTTGCAGCCTCGTCATTTCCCCCTGGCTTTATGAAGTTGTGCTAAACATAATTTTAATGGCTGCATAATACAGTTGGTATACTAGAGTTTATTGTTAGACATTTGATTGTAATTTGTTTTTCACTATTATAAATAATGCTGAGATAAAGTATTTTTGTATGAAACAATTTCTGTCCTAATTTCATTTTCTTACAATAAAAGTTCCAGAAGTAGAATCATAGGATAAAGGATATAAATATTTTAAGATTCCTGATACTTGTCAAACTGTTTTTTGGTGAGATTCTCTTCTTTGTTTTTCTCTTTTAAAATCAATGAACACTTTCACCATGAAAACATTAATGGGCCAATTTTACCATCAGCATTAAGAAGTTATATTTATTTTTTTCATTTTAGCTATTGAAATAGATGAAAGACGTATATCTCATTTCTGTTTCAGGCTATCTGATTACATAATAAGATCAAACATCACCCTATTTATTTGTTTTATTCCAATTTTGTTAATTGTCAGTTGGTATCAGTTGGAGAATGTAGTGTTTTTCTTATTGATGGGCATAAATTATTTATCCCATAAAGATAAATAAATTTGCTTATTTAACTAATATTTAACTAATATTAATTTAACTAATAATATTTAACTAATATTTAACTAATATTAACTAACTAATAATATTTAACTAATATTAACTAATATTTAACTAATTAGTTGCTTAATTAACTAATATTAACTTATTTAACTAATAAAATATTAGTTAAATCTACATCTACTACTATGCTAAGCTCAGGGGTTACAGGATGAAAAAGTGATCATAGTCTCTGCTCTCATGAAGCTTATGTTTATGGGAGAGATAAACATTACACAGTTATATATTGTGTATATTACATATTACACAATGACACATTGTGTACATATTTTGGTAAAGACTATGATTAAAATACAGGATACAATAAGAAAACATAATATAAGAAAATAATTTAATAAGGAATTAGGATAAGTTCTCTTGGTGAGAAAGTGACAGCAAAGCTGAGTCCTGAAGGATGAGGAGGAGTTAGACCATACAAAGAGAAAAATGTTACAGACAGAGGGACCTACATGTGCAAAGGCCCTGAGGCAGGAGAGAACTCAGGGTATTTAGAGTCACTGAAAGAAGAATGATATAACTGCAACACAAAGAGCAACGGAGGTGATGGAGGAGATGGTGCTGGAGAGGTGGGTAGAGTCCTGGTCACATAAGGCCTTTAGGCTGTGTTAGAGAGTTTGGATTAAACGAAAGGCAGGATAGCAGTAATTAAAGAGCCTAGGTTCTGGGGTCAGACTAACTGAATTCAAATCTTAACTCATTCCAGTTGCCTATTTGGGGAAAATTACTTCATCTCTCAGGGCCTCAGTTTCCTGAGGATCTATGGATCAGGCTGGTAAGTGCAGGGTTGTGAGGATTAACTGAGATGTTGTATGCTGGGTTCTTTGTACAGCGCCTGATACATTGGTTACTACTAAGTGCAATGGGCAGCTGTTGAAGTGTTTTGTGTAGGACAGTGACACAATCCCATTTATTATGTTTCTAAATGACCCCTGGTTGCCACATTGGAGGGCTCTGGGAGATTAGCTAACAGGTTAGTAGAAGAGAAGGCTTGGACCAGGTTGGTGACAGTGGGAAGGTGCAAGAAATATTTTCGAGGAGGAATTGGGAGGGATTTGTGATAAATTAAATGGGGGTGGTGTGGGAAGCGGGTGTAAAGGATGACTCCCAAGGTGTCAGGTATGCATGAACCACGGGGCAGATATGGGTGTGACTGAGATTTGACAGAGGAACACTGGAGGCAGGGGTCCTTTGGAGGAGTGATGTTTGGAGCTATTAAGGTACGGAAGACGAGTGGAGATTTGTACATCCAGGTATTGGATCTTCAGGTGTGGAGATCAGAAGAGAGGTCTGAGCTGGACATAAAGATTTAGGAGTCACCAGGGTATAGATGGAAATCTCAAACAGAAAATGGATGAGGTCACCCAGGGAGCAGGAAGACTCAGAAAGAGGACAGGGCTCAGAGCCAGGCCCTAGGGAAATGTGAGGTTTAGAGGTCAAGTAGAGGAGAAACGGCTGACAAAGGAGGGTGAGCTGGAGAAGGAGGAGAAAGCCCAGGAGAGGATGATGTCGTCGTGGAGGCCAAGAGACTAGAGTTTCAAGAAGCAGGGAGTGCTCAGCTGGGTGGAATGCTCATGGAGTTTTCCTGGCATGGCCCCAGGCGCTTCCTCGGAAGAGCAAAAATCATCTTGTGAGTTGAAGGGTGAATGGCATAAGGAAGTGGAGAGCAGCACTTGTAAAGTCAATCCCCCTGTGAAGGCCTAGCCTTGACCCTTTGTCCTCTTTACTGCCCATTCTTTCCCAGCTTGCCTATTAATGATTTATTTGACTCACAGCAGTTTCACATTTCTATGCGGGATCAGCCCTACTTTGAAAAGCTGAGGATTTCAGACAACTGAGAAGCTCTCCCAGAACACATAAAGCTGCCCTGCCCTCCCCAGCTGCCTCCCTCCCAGGCCGCAGCCGCTTTGGGCATCCCGAGGGAGCCAGCATGGAATGAGGCTGCCGTGAGGGAGCAGGTGGGCACAGCCCCCACGTCCCAGCAACCACCAGCTCTGCCCTGTGAGCTACCTGGGAATGGAATTTCAGCCTGGGAACCCCTGCTGCTCCTGCTGAGCGGGGGAGAGGCTGAGGCGGGTGGGCGCCTTGTGCAGGGCCTGACAGGGCCTCCCCAGCCACCATGCTCTCTTCTCTCTCTCTCTCTCTCCCCTTTCTCTTCGCTCTCTCTTAAACCTGTGTAATCCCCAAGCATATTTCTGCAAAGCCATTGATTAACTGAAAATGTGAATGGGGAGGGAGAGGAAGCTCAGGGTTAAGAACAGTTACAGTCTGCAATAAAAGCTTATGGTGAATAATAAAAGCATAGGGGCTTTGTTTATTTTTTATCTCTCTTAATCCTTGCAATAATCCTACAATGCGGGAATCATTATCCCCATTTTACAAATAAATAAAACAGAGGCTTAGAGAGCTAAGAAAGTTTCCTAAAGTCAAGTGGTGATAAAATGGTGAAGCTGAGGGTTCTAGTTCTCTTTCACAGAGTCCAAACTTTTCATCACCATGCTATACCCCTCGATGACGATGAGGTGGAGAGAAAAATGTTCTATCTATTTGTAATGAGCATACATTTCAGGCCGTGTCTGAATTAGCTACGCATCAGAAGCTTATAAAATACTTTCGTACCCTGTGTCCTCTTTAAAATGTGATTTTTTTTTTTTAAATACTGATGGAATACTGTCTTATGTTTGAGGTCTTTGGATCCCAGAAGGTCTTTAAGGGAGTTGATTTTAGGCATTTATATAGTTTCCCTCTTCTCTAGATCTATGTCTATATATTTGTCTACTGAGCAGAGAGATTAAGTTTCATTCTGCTAATCTTTTATTCATAATGCATATTTCTTCATGTTTTTTATGAAGGTTGGCAGTTTTTGGTCAAACAACATAAAACATCTTGAAAAAGGAGAGAGAAGAGCACAAGTTCTGTGCCAGACCTGCAGCCCCCTTTCTGAAAAGAGTGGCCCAAACCATTTGGGCCACTTTTCCTACATAAAGTTGCTAGAGTATTCCCCGAGTGAAACCAAGCCTGAAACCTTGGCCCCAGCAGATTCCACCAGGGACTGCTGTCCAAGCCAAAGACTATCATGTGTAAACTGGATATGTGGGAGGTTAACTGCCTTTGACAGTGTTTGTGATGAGACTCGGCAGAGTCCGTTGGATGGGGATAAACTGATGATGAGTTCACACAAAGAAGGGTCGTCAGTCATGCTCCATGTCAGGCCTCTCCATGAGGCCTGGCCTATTGCCCTGGCGTGGAAGTCCAGGGACCCAGAATGTAGCCGGGGACATCAGAATGCCCTAGATCCTTCTTTGGGGATTGTGTAATCTTCTTTGCCTATTATGGACCCCACTTCCAAATGGCAGCCTGGTAATCTGAGTACTTCTTCTCCCAGCAAACTTAAAGACCATCCCTCACATCATTCCTCAGAAATAATTTAATCAGAAACTGAGGCCCAGGAGACAGTACGGCACACAGTTACCTAGTAGCGATCCTGGGAGAAGAGTTCACATTTCCTGATTCCTAATATAGTTCTGAGTTGGTGTGTTGACGCTCTGTGGTGATCATATAAGCATGCTTTAGAAGGAACTAATTAATATTTACTTTAATATCCATTCACCCAGTATGTATTCATTTAATACCTACTAGGAGGCTAGAACCGAGCTAGGAATTCAAGGGAAAGAAAGAGAAAATATAGTCTTCACCCTCCGGCCATTTATAATCTTGTTGAGGATCCACACATATCAAACTATTTTTATAGTTAAGTGATAATCTGAGCCTACAGAATGATAGCATGAGAGCTATAGTTGCGACAGGGAATAAAAAGGACATTTCTTTAAAAAATTTTTTTAATTAAAAAATTCTTTTTTAAATTAACTTTTGTTTGTTTGTTTGTTTTGTTGCTTTTTTGCTGTTTTTGGGTTGACAGTGGTTGACCGGTGTGATGCACGGAAAAGGATTGTGATGCTACCAGACTCAGGACAGAATGCCTGATGGATCAGGATTGATGGGTAATGCCTGCTCTGTGGCTGTTGGGAGCTCATCTACTGTGGTGTCAGGTTTCTCGTGAAGGTGGATCAGTTTTACATAGAGGTGGGTACACAATGTTCTTTTTTTAATTAATTTTATTTTATTATGTTATGTTAGTCACCATACATTAC
Organism: Callorhinus ursinus; assembly: GCF_003265705.2. NCBI lineage: Eukaryota > Metazoa > Chordata > Mammalia > Carnivora > Otariidae > Callorhinus > Callorhinus ursinus. The sequence goes on along the minus strand of NW_027397067.1, from coordinate 45,303,873 downwards.
ATCATTAGTTTTTGATGTAGTGTTCCATGATTCATTGTTTGCGTATAACACCCAGTGCTCCATGCAGTATGTGCCCTCCTTAATACCCATCACCAGGCTGACCCATCCCCCACCCCCTCCCCTCTAGAACCCTCAGTTTGTTTCTCAGAGTCCACAGTCTCTCATGGTTCGTCTCCCCCTCCGATTTCTCCCCCTTCATTTTTCCCTTCCTACTATCTTCTTTTCTTTTTTTTTTTTAACATATAATGTATTATTTGTTTCAGGGGTACAGGTCTGTGATGCATCGGTCTTACACAATTCACAGCGCTCACCATAGCACATACCCTCCCCCAAGGTCCATCACCCAGCCACCCCATCCCTCCCACCCCCCACCACTCCAGCAACCCTCAGTTTGTTTCCTGAGATTAAGAGTCTTTTATGGCTTGTCTCCCTCTCTGGTTTCATCTTGTTTCATTTTTTCCTCACTTCCCTTATGATCCTCTGTCTTGTTTCTCAAATTCCTCATATCAGTGAGATGATATGATACTTGTCTTTCTCTGATTGACTTATTTCACTCAGCATAATACCCTCTAGTTCCATCCATGTCATTGTAAATGGCAAGATGTCGGGTTTTTTTGATGGCTGCATAATATTCCATTATACAATGTTCTTGCTGCAAGAAATGACCTGACCAAAGATTGAGAATGAGTGTGTGTGTTTGAAGTGTTGTGGGAAGACTCACTTAAGTGAATCAAGAACGGGGCAGATAATAGAAGTAGATTACTATCACATGGAATTTCATCCTACCACAAGATCAGTGTTTGTGAAACCATGTGGAATGAAGGCAGCTCTCGAACTTCATGACTCCTCAGGGGGCTGGGTGTGGTGGGCAGGTGAAGCTGCTGGGTGGTTGAGATGGGGAGACTGTTGGTTGCCCCTTGACCCTTCCCTCCTTCCACAGCATAACACTGCCTTATTCATTTTAGACATGAAGACTCTGTTCAAGAAACTTTTTCCCTTTGAAGAAATCATTTCTTGTCTTAATAAAATGAGCTAGAAAATCTCTGCTATAAGCAAAGAGTGTTTCTGGAGATTTTTGCCCTGTGAATGTAATGGTTTAGGAAAACTGAGGTGGTCCTAGTTTGTATATTAGATCTGAGGAGGGCATCAGGGTATTGTTGCAATTTTTTAAGTGTGAGAAGACAAAGCTCTGATTTAAGATTAGGGCAGTTGTTTCAGGGCAGTAGATGATTAATAAGAACAATTTCAGAGGCAGAGCCAGGGGAGGAGAAGTACTCTGCATCCAAGGAAATAAATAATATATAAAATGAAATTTTATTAATCTCCTCAACTGAGACTCTATCAAATCAACTTATCTTCTGGATTATAAACTTCATGAGGATAGGGATTCCGTCTGTCTCGTTTCCTTAAGATGGTTCCTGGGACATAGTAGGTGTTCAATAAATATTTATTGCCTTTAAAAAAGGTCAAATATAACCCTTAGGATGATTGCTGCTGCAAATAAGAAGTCTTGACCTCAAGTTGACTTAAACCATAAGGACATTTGTTAGATCAGATCACAGGTAGACTAACTTCTAGGCTCAGTGCAGTCAGCAGGTAAGTGATATCCTTAAAAACCCCAGTTCTCTCCCTCTCTCCACTCAGTGCCCTTGGCATTGGCTTTATCTTAAGATGATGTTCTTCCCGTAGTGTGGCTGCCTGTAGTGGTCAAGCCAGATGTTTCCTTGTTTAAGGAAAGCAGAAGGGAAAAATAAACCTTTCACCTAAACATAGACTATGAACCCTTAGTTCCTAACCCTATTCTCACCCAGGAATCAGCCAGAAGAAGCTTTGAGCTCAATCCTGTCTAACCCTGGGCTGGCACTAGGATCATTTCCTCTGAGTTCTGGGGGAGAGACGGTTAGATACACGAACAATGCTGGAGTCCACTAAAAAGAAATAAGGGAGAATGGGTGCTGAGTGGTGGAGTACACTTGTTACTCAATGTGAGGTTAAGTACGAGCAGCCCCAGTCTCACCTGGGACCTTGTCAGAAATGTAAAATCTTAGGGCTCACCTCAGGTCCCCTGAACTGGAATCTGCAAATTAGCAAGATTCCCTGGGTTATTCGTATGCAAGTAACATTTGAGAAGCATTGCCCCATACCATACACTTTAATCCCTTCTAGGACTTTTCCTGGCATATAGAGCAAGATGAACAGCTAAGTCATCAAGACGCAGGGGTGAAGAAGTAACTTCAGTGCTGTTACTCCTCAGCCTCCATGGCATTTTGTTCCTACTTCTATCACATCTCTCCTTCCCAGGGTGACAGTTAGTTGTTTAAATTACCTTTGAATCCGTAAGCACCTAGGTCATTCATTCATTTATTCAACAGATCTTTATTTTTAAAAAAGATTTTAGGGGCACCTGGGTGGCTCAGTCGGTTAACCATCTGCCTTCGGCTCAGATCATGATCCTGGAGTCCCAGGATCGAGTCCCACATCGGGCTTCCTGCTTAGCGGGGAGTCTGCTTCTTCCTCTGACCCTCTTCCCTCTCGTGCTTTCTGTCTCTCATTCTCTCTCTCTCAAATAAATAAATAAAATCTTTTAAAAAAAAGATTTTATATAGGGGTGCCTGGGTGGCTCAGTTGTTAATCGTCTGCCTTCGGCTCAGGTCACGATCCCAGGGTCCTGGGATCGAGCCCCACATCGGGCTCTCTGCTCAGCGGGAAGCCTGCTTCTCCCTCTCCCACTCCCCCTGCTTGTGTTCCCTCTCTCGCCATGTCTCTCTGTCAAATAAATAAAAATCTTAAAAAAAAAAAGATTTTATTTATTTGAAAGAGAGACAGAGACAGAGAGTGGGAGGGAGGGGTAGAGGGAGAGGGCGAAGCAGACTCCCCGCTGAGCAGGGAACACGATGTGGGGCTTGATCCCAGGACCCCAAGATCATGACCTGAGCTGAAGGCAGATGGTTAACCGACTGAGCCATCCAGGCACCCCTATTCAACAGATTTTTACTGAATACCTGTGATACCTGGCACTATCTAGGTTTTGAAGACAACAAGGATGAACAAAACCAAGTCCCATACTTCATGGAACTTAAGTTTTACTTATAGGAGAGATATTTTATAATATATTCTTTATTACATATACTTGTGGAGTGGATTAATTAATTCAACAAATATTTATTTATTTATTTATTTATTTTTAAATAAAGATTTATTTTTTTATTTGAGAGAAAAAGAGGTAGAGCACAAGCAGGGTGGGGGGAAGGGCAAAGAGAGAGAGAGAGAGAGAGAGAATCTCAAACAGGCTCCTCACTGGTGGGGACCCCGACGTGGGACTCTATCTCACGACCCTGAGGTCATGACCCAAGCCAAAACCAAGAGTAGGACGCTCAGCTGACTGAGCCACCCAAGGTGCCTCCAACAAATATTTATTGAGTACTACTGTGTGTTAGGGACTGTTCTAGGCACTAGGTTGACATGAGTGAATAAAAACAGACACGATTCCTATCTTCAGTGATGTTTACATTCTAGTGAATATTGGGGAGAGATGGATAAATAGCAAATAGATAATTATGTAGTATGGCAGAGAGTAATAAGTGCTATAAAGCAAATGAAGCCGGTGAGGGGGAAATCAAGAATCCTGGGGCTATAGAGTTGCAATTTTATTTTATGATTTTATTTATTTATTTGAGAAAGAGAGAGAGCATGAACAGGGAGGAGGGACAGAGGGAGAGGGAGAAGAAGGCTCCCCGCTGAGCAGGCAGCCAAACTCGGGGCATGATCCCAGGACCCCAGGATCATGATCTTAGCCAAAAGCAGCTGCCCAACCAACTGAGCCACCGAGGCACCCCGAGAGTTGCAATTTTAAGTGGAGTAGTCAAGGTGGGACTCATTGAGGGGGCGGTGGTTGATATGCTAGTGGGAGGAGTGGAGTATTCTGACACATGACTGGGAGAATGGTGATACCACTGGTGAAAATGAAAATAAGAATGTTGCAGCTGTGGATCAATTTTTTTTTTTGAGGGCAAGATTATGGAGCCCTTGGTGAGATGGTCAAAGAAAGATGTCCTATAGGCTATGAAGAACATGGGCCTGAAGTCTGTTTATAAGATCAGGGTGGATGTTTTAGATTTGGGAATCATTAGTATGGTACCCAACTCCAAGAGTGAGAGCCATAATATAGAACTAATTCACTAAGGAAAGAATCCAGAGCGAAAAAAGTCAGAAGCTCATGACTGAGACTTGAAGAATGCTCCTAACAGTGTAATGGGGTGGGGGGGGGGGGGAAGAAGATATTTTTTCCTTTGCCCAGAAACATCACTGAGTGATTGATTGAGGTCAGTAGGAAAATAATCCAACTAGTGTTACATATTATCCTCTTCTACACTGATCAGAGATAAAAGAGTGTGGTTGGGGATGGAAATATATGAAGTATGGGTTGGTGAAATTTGAATACTTCTTTGAATGGCCGTGATAAGCAAAAAGTAGCCATCCCTGTCTAGAGAATTTCAGTCAAATTGGCCAAGATGAAACAAGTCTGTCTGTCCAGTCCTCTATGCCTTGCCCTTGTAGCTTCTCCATGGTATAGTTCTGGCAATAGGGCATAGCCATTGGGCAAACCCTGGCTGAAGCCACTGGACCAAGTGCAGGTATCTTGATGTTGAACCCACCCATGGAACCAACCTTTCATTAGGGGTGGCCTCAGAGACGAAATCAAGGGCCAAACTCAAGTTTTGGTTGCCATTTTCTTTATACCCATGAAGGGCCCTTCTAACCTCTCCACTAGTACTTGTCCTTTCCTTCCTTGCCAGTGACTTTTCCTCTTGGCTAGCCATTGTCTTTTTATTGTCCCCTGGTTTTTCAGAGCCAGTTCTGCCTTTATTTCATGAACCCTCTCAAACATATCTTCAGACACCTGGAATAAGGAAACTCACATAAAAGTGTAAATTCCCCAAATTGGAATGTTAATAGAACCCAAGACCTTTAGTAGAATTCACTTGTTCCTCTACTCAGCAAATATTCACTGAGTGACTATTATGGGACCAACGTTGTGTCGAGTCCTGGAAGTACAGTAGTGAATCAGTGACCATTCCGGCGCTCATGGAATACATACGCTAACTGGGAAAAAAATCAGTCAAATGGGTAAAACATGGTAAGAAAGTGCTAAAATAGGTATAAATTTAGGGTTATGTAGTCTTTGAGAAGAAGAGTAGAAAGTGGGAGGGAGTGTTCTAAGCAAAGGGGATGTTGTGTCCAAAGCCCTGGAGGCAAGAAGGAGGGACCGAGAAAGGGTGAGTGTGCTGATGGGAGGTAGTGGCAGGAGGTGAGGCTGGAGCCCTCAGCAAGGGCCAGACCACATGGGCCTTGTACACCCTGTTAAGGAACCTGGATTTCATCCTCCAGGCTCTGAGGAGCCAGCTAATGCTTTTAAGCTGGGGATTGTCATAATCAGATTTGCATCTTAAAAGATCACATTAGTTGCAGTGTGGAGAACAGAATGAAGGCACGGAGACAAGTCAGGAGGCCATGCAGACACCCTGGCAGGAGTTGACAGTGACCTGAGCTATCACACTGTCGGAGAGAATGAAGATAAAGGGGCAGAGTCAAGAGCTATGTAGGAGGAATCTGTGATTGATTGAATGGGGTCAGAGAACAAGAGAGAGGAGTCAAGGATGATTCCTGAGTTTTGACTGGGATGGAAATACTCCTTAACGGCAGAATGGCAGGCATCCATGACCTGGGTTGGTCTGTGGCATAGCTATTTTTTGGGCGGGGTGCATGCTTGTCACACTTAAAATCACATTATGCAAACAGCTGCCTACTCCCAATATTTACCTTTAAGGATGGCCCCCCGCACTCATTTTAATTCACTGGCAGAGGGAGGTCTTTTGTCGTGCTAGGACTGTAGTGTTTGTGACCTGAGTGCTTTCAAAGTCTGGGGAAGGACCACAGAGTATTTCCTAGATTTATTCAGGTTACTGGCAATTTTCACCTGAATGATGACTTGAGTCCAACTTCCTGCCTCTCACATTAGGAAGTTCCACCTTTGGGGCGCCTGGGTGGCTCAGTTGGGTAAGCCACTGCCTTCGGCTCAGGTCATGATCCTGGAGTCCCGGGATCGAGTCCCGCATCGGGCTCCCTGCTCGGCGGGGCGTCTGCTTCTCCCTCTGACCCTCTTCCCTCTCATGCTCTCTCTCATTCTCTCTCTCTCAAATGAATAAATAAAATCTTTAAAAAAAAAAGGAAGTTCCACCTTTAAGCAATTTCTTTTCCCTCTGGATCCCAATCTTCCCACCTCCATTTTTATAATGGAAGCAGTTGACAGCTGAAGTCTTTTCATGACATGCTGAATTGAACCAGTTACTACCGGTCAATTACTAATCAGTTATTACTGTTTATATCTGAGCAATGTGTGTATCACACACACACACAAATCGCCGTGGTAAAAAAAAATACGCATGGCTTACAAAATCTGTAACAGAATTCCAGGCAACCTAAATAGCAATATATATATATATATATATATATATATATATATATCTCCAAATATGTAACCAAAGTACTATAGTACAGATATTAGATGTTACACATCTAAAGGAATCTATCTAGAAACCATTAATTATCATAAAATTAAATGTTTTGTAGGTTTCTATTATAATTTATAATGCAACAAAGAAAAGTTAATGGTGCCCATAAAGAGTATTAACACCATAAGTGAGAATACCTGACGAAGCAATGAGATTTAAGAAGAAAATAAGTGCACCTGGGCTGCCTTAAATGCCTTTTAAAAGACTCTTTCAGGAAAGTTCCCGTAAGCGAATTAGTCCGTTTTTCCTGGGGCTGCCCCCACTTTCTCTGGCCAATTCAACAGCTGCCCTGCAGGGCGCTGAGCTACAAAAGGCTCAGCAGGTCACAGCTATGGTTGTAGCCCCAGCCCTGGCTGACTGGCCAGAGTCTCTTAGCTGGTACCTTTAAGAAGTGTTGGGAAGTTTTTCGCTTGTGCAACAGTGGAAAACCCTGTGTGCTTTCAGCAGTCCCTGTTCACTGAATAAAGGCATTTGCAAGCTGGACAGCAGGTCGTCTTTCAAATGAAGCCTCTTAGTTATTGGCATTGATAACCATGCTCAAGGCTAAGACAATAAAATGTGATCGTACTTCAATTCAAGGACAAACACAATGCCTAGCTGAGTGGTATTTATCTTTACCCAAATAACAGTTTATCTAAATATCTAAGTTTTCAGATAATGGATTGTTGTGAACCCTGGCCTAAACTCCTAAACGGTTTCATGTCTCTGGAATTTAAAAAAAAAAAAAACACAACCAAAAAAACTAGTTTTATAGGTGTTTTCTTTTCTTCTTCAAGGGATTCTAGCTGCTGAATTATGTGTTGTGACCAAGGACTGGGGAGGAAGAGGGTAGGTTTGTGAATTAGAAAGGTCTAGTGAAAACTTCTATTTATGTGACCCCTGGTGGCTGGTGGGAGTGATTGGTGCACCTGAACTATTTATTTATTTTTTTGAACACACTGGCACTTTATATATACAAAGGCTAATTTCTTTATAATCACAGGGTAGCAGATTGATGCGTAGGGTCTGGTTGGTGTTTGCAAAGATTCTCGCATTGCCTGCTGTCGCTTAGACAAGGTAGATAGGAAAGTAAATAAATGGCTCTACATTCATTAATTCACCCCCCCTAAATATTGTAACTAAAGGCTGTTGTGGTTATTTGGCTGCCTGACTTTGCCTGCCTTAAGCTATAAAGAAGCTAAATAAAGAAGGAAGGGAGGGTAGGAATTCCTGGGCTAGGGATCTGAGCAGAGGGATCGTACCTCTGCTAGGGCAGAGACAACGACAAGTTAGGGGCCAGTGGCGAAGTCGGTATGAATCAGAGTCGCGGTGGCTGCCCAGATCCTTGCCTGGTCTTTCACTCCAGCCCTGGCAAGACTGCCGGAGAGGGAGCCATGCACGACATCGGGTTCTTTGTGCCAGTACAACCACAGACTCGCTGGGAGACTTTGCACAAACAGATTTTCTCTAAGCCTGAATTTCCTTACTGGGAAAATGAAAAGCATCGAGCCAGACACTGTCAGTTTCTGGATCTTCCTGAACTCCTTGCTTTGCTTTTTACCCTTCCCAGCACGGCTCGGGAAGGTTAGGGTCTTCATTTCCACAGAGACCGCTAGTTCCAGGTGTGTAGAAATCAGAATAAGTAGAAATCAGTAACTGTGTCTGCTTCCCCCAAAGTTTTGACCTAGGCCACGTAGATCATCTAAATCGGTGCTTCTTAAAATGTGATCGGGGATCAGCAGCATTGGCATCATCATCATCATTTCTTGGGATCCCCTCCGGACCCACTGAATCAGGGGGTGGGGTCCAGCAACCTGTGTCTTCACAAGCCCTTCAGGAGATTTGATGCTAATGTTTGAATGAAGTGTAATGTGTACAGTGAGTGTAAAAAGCACTGGACTGCTGCTCTGTTAAGTGCCACTGATCCTGGCATAGGCTAATAGTTTGGTATTTTTATCTTTAAAAACATGCCCAAGGAAACCAGTGAAAAAAATGAGATCTGAAATGAGCTGAGTCAACTCTATGTCAAAAGGTTGTCACGTTGAAACAGTTCTACCTTTTTTGGGGGGGGACAATTACAGAGTGGTTGAAACTATAGCCCCAGGCTATAGCAAAGAGACTTCTGGGAAATGTAGTTTGTTTATTTATTATGGGGGTGCTTCGTAAAGGGAGGCTTTGAGAACTGTCTCCTGGCAAGGTATGAGGTTTTCCAGGGCACCCCCTGACTCGGTGAAAGAGAGCCGGTCCTGCTGCCACTGGCAGCCTCCCCGGGTAAAAGCCCACTGCATTTTATCTTCGCGTGTTTGTTTGTTCCGCTTGTTGAACGCAGCCTTTCATACCGTCTCGTTCTGTAATTTAAAACTGACTTTATAATTAGGTCTGAAAAGGAGTGGTTCCCAGGCAATTCCTTTATGAAACTGGTAGAGAAGTTGCATTCGCTTTGGCTTGCTTCGGTGTAATCCGTCTCTTGCAGGGGGGCTCTGTTTGAAGTCCTACGGGGCTGGCCTCTTCTCTGTGTATTTGGAGCAGGAAGGAAGGAGGGCTGAGCTGTGTTCTCGGGAACCTCGTTGAGGATGAGCAGAAGACGTTGGCAGGCGTTTCTCTTTCATCTTTGGATAGTAAACTCTGAATTGGTACACGCGTGTAAGCCCACCTGGCTCGAGACTAGCTGTTTGGCCCCGAGGAAAAGGTTTAACCAGCCAAATTACAGGGGCTGTGGGGGCTGCCGAGAGAGCGGGCTGAAAAGGATTATTGGTGTTTCCCTTTGGGATTCGGTCCAACAGAGACATTCTAGTTACTTTGTATACTTAAGAACTGGGTTCATCTCACTTCTGAGGAGAGAAGATTCTGACAGCTTTTATGAATGGTCTTTGCTTCAACATCTGGGTGTGTGACCATCAGGGGGCCTGGGAGGGGAGAAGGGAGAAGCAGATCTAACTTGGCAGGATCTGGGGTTGCCACCTCCACCTCCCACCAGAGCAAGTTCGCTTTATTTGTTTGGGGGTATTTACACTTCCAATTAAGATTTCCTGTGGAGAAAATGTTTCACTGCCTTTAAAAGTTTGAAAACCACTGGTTTAGACTAGAAGTGTCCAACCCAACCCTTGCCCTGTAAATCAAGTTAGTCTACCTGCTATCCCACAAAACAAGCCTCTAACACTGGAGGCACTGGGGACCACCTTTGGTCATCTCTACTTGTTTTTGCCCACACCAGCTCAGACATCAAACCCACCACTACCTCCAGATTCGGCCATCGCTCTCTCTGGTCCACACCCCATGTGTGAATACTCGATTCTCCTGCCCTGTCTCACGCTGGTCTGCAACCATCTGGCATCTTGTTAGATTGTCAAGGACCTTATTCAAAGACAAGGAGGACTTAGGGCACCAGGGTGGCCTAGTCAGTTATGCATCTGACTCTTGGTTTTGGCTCGGGTCATCGTCTTGGGGTCATGGTCTCAGGGTCCTGGGATCGAGTCCCCTGTTGTCAGGCTCTGCGCTCAGTGGGGAGTCTGCTTCCCTTTTCCCTCTTCCTCTGCCCCTCCCCCTGCTTGTGCACTCAATCACTCTCTAAAATAAATAAATAAATAAATCTTAAAAAAAAAAAAAGACAGGGAGGCCTCTTGAGCCATAAATTCTTCATAGCTACTTGGCTTTGTGGTAATTTGTCCAGGCCTACATAATATGGTGTTCTTCTTAGTGCCATTGTCCAGAATGGAGTCACCCCTGCTGGCTGCTCCTTGCCTTAGATTCATCTCCCCTGCACATTTTCAGAGAAGCTGTTTGCCAGCCTTCTACCAGAATTGAGTCATTGGGTCCTTAGTATGTTTTTTCTTCATCGGTTTCGTGGTTGTTCCATTTTAAGTAAGGAAATGGCAACCACTTGGGTGTTCTGCTTCTGTTTTGTTATTGTGCATCGTGCCTGGCCCAGGGAAATAGTACAGCAGAAAGCACGGTTTCCGGGCAGGAAGGCATATTTTATCACCTCAACCTGGATGGCATTAAGGATGGTTCCTCAGAGCTACCAGTGGAGTGCCTAAGAAACTGAATGTGTCACAGCCAAAAGTTAGACTTTGAAATCAGGAAGACTTGAGTTCTTATCCCGACTCCATCACTTCCTAGCTGGTGACCTTGAACACTCCTCCTGAGTTCTGGTTGGTCATCTGTAACTTGGGGATGATGATACCTATCTCATAGGATCATTATTGATTTTCTTCTCTTTTCCTTGAGCCCCTTCCATAGCACGTAGTGGGTGCTCAAAAGTGCTACAGCTACTGTTGCAGAGGCCTTCAATTAGGTATGGAGAATCATGTTTTGTGGTCCCAACTCTCTGTCTACATGCCAGCTTGATCTGATGTTCCATGATGATGATTAGGAGGCTCAGTGAAGTTTTGTTTTATCTTACTAGTCCTTAGTGTTCATAATATCTTCCCGCTGAATGTATATAGACTCAACTCTGCAGAATAACTGAGAATTATTTTTCTCATTTCAAAGACAGTTGTCAGTTACAATGACTCTGTGCTTCAAACACTGCTGGCATCTCATTGCTTTTCCATTAAAGTCTACAATTTGGGGCGCTTGGGTGGCTCAGTCGGTTAAATGTCTGCCTTCGGCTCAGGTCATGATTCCGGGGTCCTGGGATTGAGCCCCGAGTCAGGCCCCTGCTCAGCAGGGAGTCTGCTTCTCCCTTTCGCTCTGCCCCTCTCCCTGCTTGTTGTCTCTCTCTCAAAAAAAAAAAAAAAAAAAAAAAAAAATCTAAAGCCCACAATTTAAGATGGCCTGCTGTACCTGCCTGGTGTGGCCCTGCTTCCTGTCAACGTCGTTTTGCTCTCTGCCTTCTGTCATATTTCTCAGTTGTGTGGTGTCCCCGCCAGCCGTGGAGCCTCTACCTGTTGTCCCTCTGCCCTGGCTGTTATCCCCGGCCTGCTCCCTCCACGCCTTCCCCCCACTGGCTTTGCCTTCGTTCTTTGCCCAGATCTACTTCCTGCCTCTCTTCTGCTCTGTGTTGTAGGGGGCTGACCCTTGCGAACTCCATTTTCCAGGCTTCCTTTCCAATTGGATTCTAGCCGTATTTGGTCACTGGAAAGCACTGACAGAAAATTAGAGGGCCGAAGGGAGAGAAAAAGCCAGGGAACCCCTCCCTGCCCAGCTTGTGAGGCATCTCTTAGCAGGGCCTGTATCACTGCTTGTGGTTCCAGCAGCTGCAGACAACCCCTCCACGAGCCCTGGTTCCTGGGTGCGCTACCATGTCACCCCAAGCCCTGAGGTGACTGCAGCTTCCGGCCTTAATAATCTCTCAGTTACTTCACTCTCCTGTTTGCTCTTCACACCCTAGTAATTCATAACCCATCTCCTAAACTAAATCTCCTCTAGTGAGCTGCCTGGTATGGGCTTTGTTTTCTTATCCGACCCCTGACTGATAAAACCCCATTTGTTGTTTGAATCCCAGCTCATCTTTTACTTTCATGGGGAAGAGTTCCCTGACCTCCCCTTCTTCTGCAACCTACAGCAACTAGATCCAGTCTCTCATTATACAGTTTCACAGCACTGTGTCCTGGGTAGAACTTGTTCCAGTTTTAACTTCATATTTATCTGTGACTATTTGATTCACTTGTCTCTGCCTTAAGAATATAAGTTTCATGAAGGTGGTCACCATGTCTTTCTTTGAGGGGATTGCCATTATTTTCTCAGTACCTAAAATAGTATCTGGTACATATTACGACCTCAATGAATGAATCCTTTCAAAACATTTTGTGATGCTGGGAACCATTGTTTGTTTGTTTGTTTGTTTTTCCTTTAAAGTGTTTATTTTGGTACCACATTTTTATTTATTTATTTATTTATTTATTTATTTATCTATCTATCTATCTATCTATTTATTTATTTTAGTTTCAGAGGTAGAGTTTAGTGATTCATCAGTTGCATATAACACCCAGTGCTCATTACATCAAGTGCCCTCCTTCATGCCCATCACCCAGTTACCCCATCCCCCCACCCACCTCCCCTCCAGGGACCCTCAGTTTGTTTCCTATGATTAAGAGTCTCTTATGGTTTGTCTCCCTCTCTGATTTTGTCTTTTATTTTTCCCTCCCTTCCCCTATGTTCATCTGTTTTGTTTCTTAAATTACACATATGAATGAAATCATATATTTGTCTTTGTCTGACTGAATTATTTTGCTTAGCATAATCCTCTCTAGTTCCATCCACATCATTGAGAATGGTAAGATTTTGTTTTTTTTTTTTAAAGATTTTATTTATTTATTTGACAGAGAGAGACAGAGTGAGAGAGGGAACACAAGCAGGGGGAGTGGGAGAGGGAGAAGCAGGCTTCCCGCCGAGCAGGGAGCCCGATGAAGGGCTCCATCCCAGGACCCTGGGATCATGACCTGAGCTGAAGGTGGACACTTAACGACTGAGCCACCCAGGCTCCCCAAGATTTCATTTTTTTGATGGCTGAATAATATCCCATTATATATACACACCACATCTTCTTTTTTTTTTTTTTAAGATTTTTATTTATTTATTTGAGAGAGAGAGAATGAGAGATAGAGAGCACGAGAGGGAAGAGGGTCAGAGGTAGAAGCAGACTCCCTGCTGAGCAGGGAACCCGATGTGGAACTCGATCCCGGGACTCCAGGATCATGACCTGAGCCGAATGCAGTCGCTTAACCAACTGAGCCACCCAGGCGCCCACACACCACATCTTCTTTATCCATTCATCTGTCGATGGACACCTTGGCTCTTTCCATAGTTTGGCTATTGTGGACATTGCTGTTATAAACATTCAGGTGCATGTGGCCCTTTGAATCACTATGTTTGTACTGGGAACCATTGTTAAAAGAATTGTTTTTGCTTAAAACCACAGAGAGTACTGCAATACCATCTACCAAGTTCCCTGTGTGGTCGGGCGTGGCCTTATAAGGGAGATTAAATAAATGTCAAACAATCGAACTACCCTTTTAACAATGAGACCTGTGTTGAACAAATCACCTATAATGCAGTTGTAACTGACCACATCATTATGAAGAATGACTGTAGGGACTTTGACAAACTTTCCATAATATACCTGATCTTGCCAAGAGTGTAAAATCCCTCGCTAATTAACTGAACCAAGACCAGGCCAACTTGGATGGACGTAGAGGGTATGATGCTAAGTGAAATAAGTTGGGCAGAGAAAGACAAATACTGTACGATTTCACGTATATGTGAAATCTAAAAGACAAAACAAATGAACAAACAAACTGAAAAACAGACTCTTAAATATAAGAATAGACTGGTGGTTACCAGAGGGGAGTTGGGTGGGGGGATGGGTGAAATAAATAAAAGGGATTAAGAGGCACAAATTTCTAGTTATAAAATAAATAAGTCACAGAGATGAAAAGTACAGCGCAGGGAATATAGTCAATAATATGGTCATAATGTTGCCTGGTGACAGATGGTGACTACACTTACAGTGAGCAATGAGTAAGCAAAGAATTGTCAAATCAATATGCTGTATACCTTACACTAATATAAAATTATATGTCAATTATATTTCAGTTAAAAAAATAAATGAAAGTTTTTTTTTTTTTAAAGATTTTATTTATTTATTTGACAGAGAGAGACAGAGAGACACAGCGAGAGAGTGAACACAAGCAGGGGGAGTGGGAGAGGGAGAAGCAGGCTTCCTGCTGAGCAGGGAGCTCGATGTGGGACTCGATCCCAGGTGCCTTGAAAGTTTGTTTGTTTTTTTTTTAAAGTAATATGAGGGGGGCACCTGGGTGGCTCAGTCAGTTAAGCCTCTGCCTTCAGCTCAGGTCATGATCCCGGAGTCTGGGATTTAGCCCCAAGTTGGGCTCCCTGCTCAGCAGAGAGTCTGCTTCTCCCTCTGCCCCTCATTGCTTGTTCTCTCTCTCTCTCTCTCTCTCTCTCTGTCTCTCAAATAAATAAATAAAATCTTTTAAAAAAAGCAATATGAGGGATATCTAGTAAAACTACAGATTCAACATACATGTTTGCCTTCACTTGCTTCTGAAATCCCACTAAAGGGATAGTAAAGGAATAAAAAAGACAAAAATCTAAAAGTACACACACAGTCACACATACATGTACATACAATAGTGTAAGAACCCATAGAAATCAACAAATATGTAACTGTTCAGAGATTGGAAAACAGAGAACCTAAGTGATTGCAAGGAATAAAGCCAATAGGGAACAAGCAGATTCATTCCACTGAACCTCTGAAAATTCAGGGGTGGAAGATACTAAGCCTCTAAGGGCAGGGGGAAGGAGGACCTGACAAACTGTGGAGATTAGTTGGAAATCTGTAGAAGAGGAATTAGACCTCCGGATGGCCTCCCCAGCCCTAAAGACCAGCTGACAGCCTCTTGCCCCCTTCACCTTCCAGCACAAGGTAGGAGGTTCATCTGATGGAGAGATTGCCCCACAGATTTAACATAAATAAATTTAAATAAATTCATTTAAATAAATAAATAAAATCTTAAACAAAAAGCAAATAAATAGGAAAAAACAAACACAGATGAAGTAGGGACAATGCAGAAGGGCAGAAAAATAATTAAACAAATAAGTAAATAAGGCTTTGGAAGGGATAAGATAGTGTATCATGAAAAAAGAACACATTGCTGTGATCAGCGAAGATTGAGAAAACAATGAATTTTAAATTTCTTTACCAAAAGTGTATTCAATAGAGAGACTGAAAGTTGAGGAAATCTCCCAGCAAGTACACTAAATGACAAAGAATTACAGTTAGTAATACTGTATTATATATTTGAAAGTTGCTAAGAGAGTAGATCTTAAAAATTTTCATCACAAGAAGAAAATCTGTAGCAATGTATGGTAATGGATGTGAATTAGACTTAACTGCAGTGATCCATTTTGCATTATACATGTGAAATGTGTAACATATGTCAATTATATCTAAATAAAAATAAAAAATTTATGGAAAAAAGAGATAAAAAGTAATTGGAGAGAGACAAAACTAGAAGGTCACACGTGGGCCCTAGAATCTTCAACAACTAAATGATATAAACAGAAATAGGGGATGGTAGTGGAGGAAATGTAAATTAAGGGACTTACCAACCAAATGTAACATGGATCTTCATGGAACCCTGCCTTGAACTTTAAGCCAGTTGTGAAAAAAATATTAAAAAATTAACAGAGAAATACGAACATGGACTGAGTATTACATGATATTAAGAAATTATTGAGGGACACCTGGGTGGCTCAGTCAGTTAAGCATCTGCCTTCGGCTCAGGTCATGATCCCAGGGTCCTGGGATTGAGCCCCGCATCGGGGGTCCCTGCTTAGCGGGGAGCCTGCTTCTCTCTCTGCCTGCCGCTCCCCCCGCTTGTGCTCTCTCTCTGACAGATAAATAAATAAAATCTTTAAAAAAAACAAATTATTGATAATACTGTTAATGTAATAATGATGCATATAGTTAGTCTTTATCAGGACGCCTGGCTGACTCAGATGGAAGAGTAATGTGACTCTTGATCTCTGTGTCCTGAGTTGGAGCCCCATGTTGGTGTGGAGATTACTAAAAAAAAAATTAATAAAACTTAAAAAAAAGGTCCTTATCTACTTGAGGTACATACTGAAGTATTTATGGCATAGCATCTGGGATTTGCTTTAAAATATGCTTTTTAAAAAAGGTAAAATATTAATTGGAACTGGGTGATGGGCATATGGGGGTTGCTACACTGTTCTCTCTACTTTTGCACAGTTTTCTCATTTCTATAATAAAGCAGAAAAAAATTAGAGGATCATTTAAGACATCTGACTAAAACAATTTAAGAAAGTGAAAGCAGAAAAAAATAGAAGAAAAGAAATGATCAAATAAATAATTCAAGAAAATATGCCAGGACTGAATGTGAATTTCCAAACTAAGAGTTCCCTGACTCAGGACTAGAACATGTGTCATGACAGACAGTAAGCAATCCCTTACAAAAGGTAGGGGCATGTCCAAAGGAACCTGAAGGGACCCCCAATTGCCAAATCTGGGACAATTTGAGCACCAAAATAAACATAAACATGGATTATAACTCATAGAATAAAATAAGAATTCATGATTCTATACAGATATAATTAAATACATTAATTAACTGGGAGAAGAGAAAGCTCTTTTATATATGTATACATATATATATAATTATATATAGTAGAATTACAATTAATAAATACAGAGGGAATGATGAAAAGGAAAAAGCATCTCTTTTTTTTTCCTGATGAACCATTTGTTTGAACAAGACAAAAACTCCACATTGTTCCTTTTATACAGAGAGTGGGATATTTAAAATATATTAGTTTTTATCTTTTTCAACAGAACTCATTTCAATCTGGTCCCAGGAGCTGCTTCTCATTTTAGGATTCACGTTTTAGTAACAACACATAGGCACCCATTTACAGCCAAAAGGGCATACTTGAATTTTGGATAGTCACTCATTATTGTGGTGACCATACCAACATAGGGTGAAAACCCTGTAGCTCTTCCTTCCCCGTCTTTCTTTTCAAGCTAATTGTGACCTTGTTTGCATAAGCCCCTCTATCATCAACTTCATCATTATCTCCTTTTTAAAAATTTTTATTTATTTTTTTACTTATTTATTTAAACAAAGTTCAATTAGCCAACATATATTACATCATTAGCTTCAGATGTAGAGTTCAATAATTCATCAGTCGCACACAACACCCAGTGCTCATCACATCAGGCGCCCTCTTTAAAGCCCATCACCAATTACCCCATCCCCCTCCCCTCCTCCCCTCCAGCAACCCTCAGTTTGTTTCCTATAGTTAAGAGTCTCTCATGGGGCGCCTGGGTGGCTCAGTCCTTAAGCGCCTGCCTTCAGCTCAGGTCATGATCCCAGGGTCCTGGGATCGAGTCCCACAGCCAGCTCCCTGCTCCGCGAGAAGCCTGCTTCTCCCTCTCCCACTCCCCCTGCTCGTGTTCCTGCTCTCGCTGTCTCTGTCTCTGTCAAATAAATAAATAAAATCTTTAAAAAAAAAAGTCTCTCATGGTTTGTCTCCCTCTTTGACTACTTCCCATTCTGTTTTCCCTCCCTTCCCCTATGGTTCTCTGCACTATTCCTTATATTCCACATACGATTGAAATCATTTGATAATTGTCTTTCTCTGCTTGACTTATTTCACTTAGCATAATACCCTCCAGTGCCATCCACATCGATGCAAATGGCAAAATTTCATTTTTTTGATGGCTTAGTATTCCATTATATATATATATATATATCACATCTTCTTTATCTATTCATCTGCCGATGGACATCTTGGCTCTCTCATAGTTTGGCTATTGTGGACATTGCTGCTATAAACATTGGGGTGTATGTGCCCCTTTGGATCATTACATTTGTATCTTTGGGGTAAATACATAGCAGTGCAATTGCTGTGTCGTAGGGTAGCTCTATTTTTAACTTCTTGAGGAAACTCCATACTGTTTTCCAGAGTGGCTGCACCAGTTTGCATTCCCACCAACAGTGTAAGAGGGTTCCCCTTTCTCCACATCCTCAGCAACATTTGTTGTTTCCTAACTTGTTAATTTTAGCCATTCTGACAGGTGTGACATCTGACTAAAACAATTTAAGAATTGTTTTGATTTGTAGTTCCCTGATGCCAGGTGATGTTGAGCATTTTTTCATGTGTCTTTTGGACATTTGTATGTGTTCTTTGGAGAAATGTCTGTTCATGTCTTATGCCCATTTCTTGACCGGATTTTTTGTTTTTTGCGTGTTGAGTTTGATAGGTTCTTTATAAATCTTGGATACTAGCCCTTTATCTGCTATGTCATTTACAAATATCTTCTCCCATTCTGTTGATTGTCTTTTGGTTTTGTCAACAATGTCCTTTGCTGTGCAAAAGCTTTTTATCTTGATGAAGTCCTAAGAGTTCATTTTTGCCTTTGTTTCCCTTGCCTTTGGAGATGTATCTAGCAAGAAGTTGCTGTAGCCAAGGTCACAGAAGTTGCTGCCTATGTTCTCCTCTAGGATTTTGATGGATTCCTGTCTCACATTTAGGTCTGTCATCCATTTTGAGTTTATCTTTATGTATAATGGGAGAAAATGGTCCAGTTTCATTTTTCAACATGTGGCTGTCCAATTTTCCCAGGACTATTTGTTGTCCTTTTTCCATTGGCTATTCTTTCCTGCTTTGTTGAAGATTAGTTGACCATAGAGTTGAGGGACCATTTCTGTTCTCTATTCTGTTCCATTGATCTATGTGTCTGTTTTTGTGCCAGTACCATACTGTCTTGATGATTGCAGCTTTGTAATAGAGTTTGAAGTCCGGAATTGTGATGTGACCAGCTTTGGTGTTCTTTTTCAATATTCCTCTGGCTATTCGGGGTCATCGTTATCTCTTTTAGTCAGAAACCTGTTGTCTTTGTTATTTTTTTCATGAACTTTGATTACTCTGTGAACTATTGGAATGTCTCATCCTTCAACTTTAAAAATGACTATTTCACCAGCTCTACTAGTGTTGTCCTGAAATTTGTCAGGAACAGAAGGTCTCTTCTGTGAAAGACTGGCTCCATACTGGTGTTGGTCAATACTTGTCCACAGTTGTTTTCATGAGACTTTAATACAAATAGATTTCCAGGGAGGAATACTAAACCTTTTACAATACTACTCACCTCACAAGTAACTTAAAAATTTAGTAACACATAATATTACATTTTTAAACAATCAAGTAATGAGAAACAGCAAAGTGATTTATCTTGCTTATCATGATTTATAACATGTTATAAAATGGGTACATTAATTAAATTATATCAATTTAATCTTTTTAAGTAACCATAAATGGTACTTTCCTGAAGACATTTCTCAGTGGTTTTTATAATGTCTTTGAGATATGAATTAACATTTTAATTTGGATTAAAACATGAAGGCAGGCTTTTTCTGAAAGTAAAAAAGGCTGATTGGTTTGACAAAGAGGACTAGCTCTTTAGGTTATTTGGTAGATATTTTTTATAACTTGAACATGGTATACCTGCAGTTTCAGGTTTTGATAAAAATATATTTAACAACACTTTACTGAAAAAAAATGAATTGGCTAAAGTGCAATGAAATTAAGATTGACACAAGTTTCCTAATACCTGCAGTTTCAAGTTTTGATAAAAATATATTTAAGAACACTTTACTGAAGAAAAAAGAATTGGCTAAAGTGCAATGAAATTAAGATTGACACGAGTTTCCTAACTGCAATTCTAAAAGATTAAACATGATGCCTTTAAGTGAAAGAGTAGCAAGTATAATGAATGGTTCTTTAATGAGCCTTGGTAAACTCTTTTTGGTAGATTTTCCAGAAGTAGAGAAAGCAAGTGACTCTAGTGACTGAGTGACAAATTCCTTTGTACATTAGGAGATTTCCAATTCAATGCTTTCACCAGTCTGAAGGAGAATCTAGTCCAGTTGGTAGGTCTTTAAACATCAGTTTTGATGATGTATCATTTTATGATTTTGAAATATAATTTAGCAGGAATTCAAAACTTGATCAGCATTGCAATAGCAAAAGTCCTTGTTATTATCTACTTTTAACATGTGACAAGATTTCTCAGCATTTTCATTTATTTAAAAAAACAGGGAATATAAAACCCTATTTTGTTCTAGCAATGAGTCATGGATCTAGCAATGGACCATGAACTCATTGAAAAAAGAAAGCCCCATTAATCTCGTTAAGAAAGACATGTATCTGTTAAAAATTACTTTTTATGTTTAGTGATTTTTAATCAAATATTACATTATAGTATTGTATATTAATAGGAATTGTAATAATGAATCAAATCAGAAGAACAATTTTAACATCTAGAGAATTGTCATAGAAAACAAAATAAAAATTTATGAATTCAATTTGTACTAATACTTTTGTTACAAAGAAATATGATATGGTAATTAATAAAAGATTGTAAACAGGAAATAAAAGGTTACAATAGAAATTCTGTGTAAGAATTAGGAAGAAAGGAAAGATGTAGAATTTTCAAATGCCAAAGAAGTGATTGTTTAGGCTTTGTTTTTGTTTTGTTTTTAATGTATGATGTGTGATGGCAACTAACCATTTAATTATTTTAGATACATTTAAAATTTGATGTGACCATTTTATTTTAGAATGTTTATATTTAAAATATATCAAGTTACATCTGTTTCAACTACATCAACTTATGTTAAAAAATTCTTTTAGGATATCATGAGCAATAGACAAACAGACTGGCAAACCTTGAATACCACTGTTATAGGTGATTCTGATACGGATGACCATAGACTGGGTCTTAGGTCAGCTCCATCCATTTCTGGGATAGTCCATGATGACCCATTCTAATTAGGTTCCCTTTGTTTCGCTCTATACACTCAGGGAGGAGATCTTCAAGTTCACCTGTTATAGGTTCAAAATGTATCAATTCCTCAATTACATTATATAGACCTTATGATAACCCATCCACGGTAAGAGGAGGGGTGTGTTTGCACAAACACACTAATTTATAATATCCATTTTTCTGACAGAATTATCTATCAGTAGACTTCTTTGGCAATAACTTTTTTTTTTAAGATTTTATTTATTTATTTGGCAGAGAGAGGCACAGCGAGAGAGGGAACACAAGCAGGGGGAGTGGGAGAGGGAGAAGCAGGCTTCCCGCTGAGCAGGGAGCCCGATGTGGGACTCGATCCCAGGACCCTGGGATCATGACCTGAGCCGAAGGCAGGCGCTTAACGACTGAGCCACCCAGGAACCCCTTTTGGCAATAACTTTGACTATGATTTAATTATACCAATTTAATTATACCAATTTGGGCAGGTCAGTTCACCCAGATCTCCGGGCCCAGTGTCTTCACCTGTAAAATCAGGGAATCTACTAGTTCTCTTAAGAGTCCCTCAAATTCTATAATTCTTTTGTTTTCTTATTGGGTCTTAAAAGTTCTGGAAAACACTTAAGTAATAGGGCATAGTAATTATTCCAAAATCTTTTCAAGTTATTTTTTCCATAAAATATGGAACGACTGACTTTAACAGTATTATTGCTAAATTTAAAAAAGTGAACCTAAAATTGAAAGCCTAAAAGATCAGTCAAAAGCATTGTTCTAACATCTTAAACTCTGAAATTTGAAAAGTAGACTGTAGCGTCTCCTGAGCTCTAACAGAGGCAACATGGATGGTATCAGTGTGGTCATTGTTTTAAATTCCAGACCCACAGTTGATAGAATTATAATTGCACCTAATACTGCTTTGCCTTTTTGTATTTTTTTAAAAGATTTTATTTATTTATTTGAGAGAGAGAGAATGAGAGATAGAGAGCACGAGAGGGAAGAGGGTCAGAGGGAGAAGCAGAACCTCCGCTGAGCAGGAAGCCCGATGCGGGACTCGATCCCAGGACTCCAGGATCATGACCTGAGCCGAAGGCAGTCGCTTAACCAACTGAGCCACCCAGGTGCCCTGCCTTTTTGTATTTAACTATGGGCAGCAGGGTCATTACGTAGCCTATATAAACATTAAAATAACTATTTATTTTGAACCTCTAGTTATAATGTATGGTAACGCATGTTGTTTCAAAAACCTTTTGGAATAAATGTCATAATCCTAAACCACATTTGTCTCTCTAATCAGAGTCATCCTAGCTAAGAAAGTTTATGAAATGTGTAACAAATTCTTAGATAACACTACAAGGCTAGGTTAGAGTTTTAACAGAATAGCCAGGATCTTTTTGTTCTGGGCACAATAAAAGTTCCTTTATTTGTTCTGTGAAGAGTTGGCAGTTTGCTCAAGGGCATTTCTAACTTTTCAAAATGCAAATTTTCAAGCATGTTGCCTACATTTAAAAGTATGCGTATTTTTCTCTTGATCTGCACAACAATTTTTGGCAACAGACAGAAGAGCTAACGTTAGTCACATTTTACAGAAGAAGCTGAAACAGATAGATTGAGGCTTTCTCTCATTCAAACAGCTTCTTAGAGACCATCTAGGGGCGCCTGAGTGGCTCAGTCGGTTAAGCATCTGCCTTCAGTTCAGGTCATGATCTCAGGGTCCTGGGATCGAGCCCCACATCGGGCTCCCTGCTTGGTGGGGAGTCTGCTTCTCCCTCTCTCTCTGCCCCTCCCCCCTGCTTGTTTTTTCTCTCTCTCTCGCTCATTCTGTCTTAAATAAATAAATAAAATCTTAAATAAAAAAAAAAAAGACATTCTTGGAGACCATCTAGCAATGAACTTGACTGAGCCCTACCAGGAGCAAGTCATTGTCCCAGGCCTGGAAGCCATATTTCCTGGCCCAAGAGACTTACCTCTAATGCAGGAGACCAAAAGTTTGAGGAGTTGCAGGGTGGTGAGAGTATTCCCATAGTTCTTGCCAATAAAAATGCCTTCTTGTCTCCCTTGCTTATGCTTTTGGTCTATTGTTGACATTCTTGGGCACTACTTTGCTAATGGCAGCCCAAAGATCAGTGATTTCTGATTCTTGCACAGACTCCAGAGTCTGGATTTTAGGAGCATTTCTCTTTAATATAATAATGTGGTAGCTTGATCCACTGAAATTAGTTTATGTTTTCTGCAGTGAGGAAAAAGGGACAAATTTCTGTCTCTTGGTCCCCGAACTAATCCTCCAAGCAGTCTGGGTGGTGGTAGTGCTTATTAAAAACCTTTTCCTCACCCACCCTCCCCCAGACCCCAGGCTCCTAGTGGTGTTGGAGTTGAGTTGTTCATGAGACAGGGACTCCAAGGGCTGAAGGGGGCTAAGTGGACCAGCTGCTCCCACGTGCCCCACAAGGGACTGGACTTCTAATGGGGATAGGGAGTAGCCTAGCAGTGCTGAGGACCAGAGTGAATGCTAAGAGCTGTTGACTTTGGTGCACAGTGGAATTTTCCTATGGCTCCACTTGGCACTGAGGGTAAGGGACAGAATAGGGCCACTTGCCTTTGAACAGGGCTGCAGGCTTGGTCAATGAGTAACAGAGGCTCTTCCATCATTTTCTGGGCATCACTCTTATCCAACTCCGTCCCTACTCTTGGACTCTCCAAAGGAGGAGGAGAAAATTCATACCCATCATATCAGAGATGATGGCTACTATTCACGGAGCATTTCCCATGTGCCTTGGCACAATGCTTACTTAGCAGGGCAATTTATGAAAAATTTCATGTGGCAGAATAACTTGATTACAAAATTAACCATATCTTGTGTTCAAGGCTGTAGGTTTATCAGCAAAGAATGAGAGGAATTTTTTCATATCTCTTTCAACAAAGGAGCCCAGGCAGTGTGTTCTAAAGCTGACATTTCTTTTATCCTCCGGGAAGAGTCAAATGACTTTATAAGGTCTAAATTGCAAGTGGAAACCTGAAGATCTGAGCCTCCGTGTGGCCCGGAAAATGGTTTAGAAGAATTTGAATTAGACGCCCGCATTTCAAAAACATGGGGTTTCATACAAAAGAATTTGAATCCAGTGTCTCTTGAAAAATAAGATTTGGTAAGAGTCAATCTGTCTCCTCCATGACAACAATCAGTGAGCTGAGTTGGAGTTCCGGTCTGAGACAAGTAATGTTCCTCCCAGTGCGCCACCATCCCCAGTGTGCCTGAATATTTTCTACGAGGCTCAATTCTCTGAAAAATATGCCTGCCAGGCTCCTGTGGACACTTGAATTTTTTGATCTCTGGCCTGGATCTTTTGGAGGGAAAAGAACTGGACATTTCCAGAGCCTTGAGGGGGACTGGCCCAGTCCCAGAAGTGACTTCCTCAAATCCAGACAAGAAGACAGGACCTGGGGCCTATCCACAGGTGCATGTACGTGTATAAAGCCTTCTAAGTCTTTACTGTCTCTATTCTGAAAAATACATAGTGCACTCATTGACCAATGAATAGTTGTTACATATTGTTTTATAATAAAAGTTAGATCATATTGTTAAACTGGTATTTTCTATTTACTGAATGTATAAAGGAATCATACACATCTTTTTAAAAAAGATTTTATTAATTGATTTGACAGAGAGAGCACAAGCAGGGCGAGTGGCAGGCACAGGGGAGGGAGAAGCAGGCTTCCCTGGGAGCAGGGAGCTCAATGTGGGGCTCAATCCTAGGACCCTGGGGTCATGACCTGAACTGAAGGCAGAGGCTTAACCGACTGAGCCACCCAGGCGCCTCAAGAACCATACACACCTTGATGGGTAGTACAGATATAGGTCATATAAGAAACAATTGGTGTGTTAGTTCCTGTGGCTGCTGACAAATTACCACCATCTTGGTGGCTTGAAACAATAGAAGTTTATTCTTTTATGGTTCTGGAGGCCAGGAGTCCGAAATCAAGGTATTGGCCGGGTTGCCCTCACTCTGAAGGCCCTAGGGGCTAATCCTCCCTCTCCCCTTCCAGCTTCTGGCGGCTGCACAGTTCCCTGGGAGTGACTGCATCAGTCCAGCCTCTCCTTCTGTCTTCACTGGCCTTCTCTGTGCCCCAGATCTCCCTCTGCCATTCTTTACAAGGACACCTGCCTGTATAAGGCCCACCCAGATAATCGCGATGATCTCCTCTTAATATCCTCAACTTAATGATAGCTGCAAAGACCCCCTTTCCACAGAAAGTCCGATTTACAGGTTCCAGGTGAACATAGCATTTTGAAGGCTACCACATAACCCACTACTCTTGGATGAATGATTTTCTCCTTAAAAATTATTTTTTAAAAGGGGTAGTGGACTTAACTTTCTGAGTCGGTCCCTTTTTATTTGGCTACGTGATGGGCAGACTGAGCAGAAGGCAGAGCTCACTTTGAGTCACCGAGTGGCTTTGTCGGGGGGGGGGGATGTGGTCATGAAATACTGGCCACACACCTAGGAAGCATGCACTGAGGGGTTAGCTCCCTGTACTCTGCCGTCCAGAGAAGGTAGTGGCGAAATCACAGCAGCAGGGCTAACAACCTCTCTCCCCGGGCTGCGGGATTTGGATTACAAAACTCAGTTGAGGCTTCTTTGACAGGGGAACACCCTCCACTCATGCCCTGTCCAAGGTTTCTAAAAAGCTGACTTCAAGACAAGGTATTTTGTTTGGCAGACATGAAGGAGCTATTTTCACCATTCTCTTTTATTTATTCTGCCTCCAGAATTATGCAGTTAAGGGTTAGGTGTGGTTGGCACTTGGCTCCTTTACAGATTTCTGGAGTTACCCTGACCATCTAAAAACTGGATTTTTTAAAAATATTCAGGACCTAGCAATCTAGAGCCTTCATTGGTGATGAGACCATGTATACGGTACGCTGGGAGAGGCAGAAACCTAAAGAGAGCATTTCCTGCACTGTTAAAATTTACCATAAATGGGAGAGTTATAAGAATAGTTAATGTTTACTAGGTGCTTCCTATAGGCCAGGCACAGTGCTAGGCCCCTGGCATGGACTATTTTATTTTATTTAAACTTTATAAAAACCCTTGAGGCATATACTAATATTATCTCCATTTTACAAAGGAGGAAACCGCGGCGCAGAGAACTTAAATGGTAAGAAGTGCAGCTGGTGTTCCAAGCCAGCTGGAATAGTCTTAAGGACTGCGTTCTTTTTTTTTTTTTTTAAGATTTTATTTATCCATCTGAGAGACAGAGCAGGGGTGAGGGGCAGAGGGACAGGGAGAAGCAGACTCCCCGCTGAGCTGAAGGCAGATGTTTAACCGAAGGAGCCACCCAGGTGCCGTAAAGACTGCTTTCTTAATCACTGTACCTGCATCTCCTAATCCGTTTCTCACAACACTGTGAAGTGGGTGGGACGCCTCCAGGGTTCCTCCATCGTCTCTCTGCTTTTCCTTTTGCTTCTTTTCTGAGGCGAGATAGTGTGATAGAAAGTATACAGATTTCTTTTTCTCTCCAAATTTTTATTTAAATTCTAGTTAGTTCACATGTAGTGTAATACTGGTTTCAGGAGTAGCATTCAGTGATTCAACACCCAGTGCTCATCCCAACAAGTGCCCTCCTTCATCCCCATCCCCCATCTAGCCCATCCCCCAGCCACCTCCCCTCCCGCAACCCCTAGTTTGTTCTCTATCATTAAGTCTCTTATGGTTTGCTTTCTCTCTCTTTCTTCCCTTTCCATATGTCCATCTGTTTTTTTTTTCCTAAATAAAAGTGTTATGTATTTTGTACGCAGTCTCATCTGTTTAAATCCCGGCTATGTGAACCTAGAGAGGCTAACTTCTCTGAGGCTCAGTTTCCTCGTTTGAAAATGAGGATTATAAGAACTACTTCCCAGCGTCGTATGGATTAAACAACAGAGCGTAGTGTTAGTTAGCTGTGCTGTTCTCTCCGCCTCTTCCTGACCCTGCCTTCCCCCATTACGCTGCCTCCCCAGAGTCAGCCCAAGCATCCCATGACTTCGTTGTGCGGGGGGCAGGGCACAAAGGCCCCGCTGTCCCTTTGCCTCAGTTTAGGACAACTCTGAGGGACCATCCCAGCTCCAGAGGCTCCTGGGTTGGGGCGGGCAGGCTGAGGCCCCCGCTGCCCTGGCATCACCACCCCACTTCCTCCTCTGCCCAGTCCCTTGTCCTCACCCCTCTCAGATGCTGCTGCTGAGATCCCTTCCCAGTGAACCTTCACCCCGGAGTCTGTTTCCGGAGGAACCTGACCTACAGCAGCTAATGTTTACACAACGTCGGACACCCAGTGCACATTCAGTAAATTCTTTCCGGGTTCCTCCTCACCTCCTGTGTATCCCACAGCAATGCCTCACCACTTGAGAGCTTGTTGTGCCTCTGACTACCTCTGTCTCATCAAAATTTAGCAATCCCATGTCTCAGTGCCACGGAGGAGCATCTTGTAAAAGGCTGATTAGTCATGGGTCGGTGTCTCTCTTTACCTGGATGAGGGGTGTGTAACCTCCTAGGCACATGAAGTGGTCAGAAGGTGAGCCTGACTCCAGAGGAGACCCAGTTACACCACGTAGGTGGTTGCCTACAGCCCGGGACATAAAAGGCTTTCAGGGAATGTTTGTTGTTGATGATGTAAGGCTGCTACTGACCCTGAAGAATGTGCCCTCAGTTTTCAGAATTCCAAATAGATGGAATTCACAAACTAGACACAGACACTGTCTCAACAGTAAGTGCTTTGAGAACCTCACAACATTTGGAATTTCTGCACCACCAGCAACATGCCTGAGAAATCTAAGCACCATAGCCTGACAGCTACAGGGCACAGATAGAGCAGGGAACAGAAGCAACACACAGCTAACAAATAGCACACGGCCCTTCACTCTGGGGCCATTGCTCGCAGGGCCTTTGGCTACCCCAGGCTGGGGACTGTGTGGCCAGGAGAGAGAAGCAGTCTGAGGCAGCCCTGGGCATTGTGCTGGGGGCAGGCTCTGGGCTTGGCACAAAAGCCAGTGGGCTATTCTACACAGTGGTCACTGCAGGGCAGTAACAGGGCCACGGTAGGCCTTGATTCCCACTTTATTGCGAGATAATATGAAGATGGTCTTTGATTTCTAGAAAGATGTTCTAAAGCCAATGGCACTAGCCTGCTTTTTAAAGGCACTGTGGTATCCTTCTGTTGGGCAGTATCCCTGAGCAATGGCCTATGCTCGTGCTTTAAATACAACAAATAAAAATAACGAAAAAAGAATGTGGGGCCGCCTGGGTGGCTCAGTTCGTTGAGTGTCTGACTCTTGGTTTCAGCTTAGGTCATGATCTCAGGGTCATGAGATTAAGCCCTGCATCGGGCTCTGTGCTTGGCGTAGAGTCAGCTTGAGACTCTCTCTCTCCCTCTGCCCCTCCCCCTGCTCTCTCTTTCTCTAAATCAATCAATAAATACAAATCTTTAAAAAAAAAAAACAAAAAACTAATGCAGTATAGAAGGTTACTTAGTATTGCCTACGTTGGCAGGCTGAGAAGTATGGCAAAAAGAATACAAGCTCTGGTGCAAGATGGACCTGGTTTCAAGTTGGGGTCCACTTACTGGCTGTATAACCTTATCAGTTATTTACCTCATGGGCCTGTTCCTTCATCTGTGAAATGAGAACAATTTTTCCTCCCAGTATTTATTGGAAGGCTTAAATGAGAATATTCATTTTAAAGCTCTTTGATGGGAAACACTACCCAGATGAAAGATGTTCATATATTGCATAGAAATAGTGATGTTTAAATAGTCACTGGTCAACAATTTTTGGATGCCCAGGAAGGCCTCCTTAGGCAATGTAGTGGAAAGCTGTTGTTTTTGCCCGTCCTTTGGGGAACAGAACCCGTTTTCCCTGTGGGAAATTCATTTAATGTGATTTGCATGGCAATGCATTTCACATCTCCTCTAGCCACATAATTGTCCTTGTGGCCACATCAGTTGGTCCAGGGATGAACACATGACCTTATTTGGGTCAATCAGAGCCTTCTCCAGGCTGTGCCTTTTGCTCGATTGCTGGATTGGTAGGATGTAAAGCTGGGGATGCTGGAAAATGTCTTGCCACATGAAGTAGGCCTATCAAAAAGGTGGTAAGACCATATCTTAAAAGAACCTGAGACCTTGGATCCAGTCATGCTAGAAATAGCTATATCCCTGTGCTTTCCAGGCCTGGGGACCAAAAACCTTCCCCCTTTTTCTTAAGTTAGTTTGAGTTGAGTTATGGTCACTTGCAACTAACAGAATCTTGAATAATACAGGACTTGATAATAAGTTAGGGGACTGGCATTAATAATACCCATCATTTCTCGAGGATTGGCATTAATAATACCCATATGTGTTGGAGTCTTGTTTCCTCATCTCTAGAGTGAAGGGAACAATATCTACTTCTCAAAGCTCTTGTGAAGATTTGATGAGATAACATCCGTAAAATTCCTTCTTCAGAGTTCACGAAGTGAACTAGGCTACATTGGGTGTAGTGACTCTCTACTGGATTTATACGGCTTCCTGACTTCATAGAGATGTTTCTCACTTTGGGGAAAATATCCCTTTCATCTTGAATTCCTGGTTACGTTCTGAAGCAAATTTGCTTAGCAGAGCTTTTCCTCGGGACTGCTGAATAAGCTAGCTTCAGCTGTGCTATGTACATGACCAACCTCCTCCCTAGATGAAGCAGTAACCTCCAAACACTTATTTAACGGGTGCTTTGCCAGGCCTTCTTTATTTGGTGGTTGATGCTTGGAATTTTATCATCAGAGCTTTGCCTAGTTTTTAGATTCATTGAAATATAATATATTTGCAGATACGAGTATATAAGTATATGGCTCAGTGAATTTCCACAAACTGCACATGCTCATGTAGTCATCACTAAAATTAAGAAACAGAAAATTACCAGCATCCCAGAAGCCTCCCCCCATGTTTCTTACCCCATGTCACTACCCCTCCAAAAGTAACCATTATCCTGATTTCTAAAAGCAGGGATTATTTTGGCTGGTTTTTGTTCTTTCTATAAACAGAATTATACAGGATATATTCGATAGTGTCTATCTTCTTTTGTTCAACATTATGTTTGTGAGATTCATTCATGTTGCTGAGTTAGCTACAGTTTGTCCATTCTCATCACTGCATAGTATTCCATTCGACGACTTATTTATCCATTCTACTGTTAAGGAGCATTTTTACCTCGTTGGCTATGAATTAGTCACAAGCTGAATCTTATTTGCAAAGAAGGCTAGGACATATAGTTTGTTATGTACAACAAAATCAGGGTGTAGTTACTAAGGAAGAAGGGAAGAATAAATATTGTACAGGCAAATAATTTTCTCAATTACCTTGTAATTTCCTTTCTAAAATGTTTAGATTGCCTGTGGATAGTGGGAATATGGAAGGTAATGGGTGTTTTTCATTAAAAAAAGTTTTGGGGGCACCTGGGTGGCCCCGTCAGCTAAGCGACCAGCTCTTGGTTTCGCCTCAGATCGTGACCTCAGGGTTGTGAGTTTGAGCCCCACGTCGGGCTCTGCGCTCAGCATGCGGTCTGCTTAAGACTCTCCTTCTCCTTCTGCCCATCCCACCCCACTCACTCTCTCTCTAAAAATAAATAAATAAATCTTTAAAACAATTTTTTTGTCTACTGTTTTATATTAAATATGTGTTACTATTCTAATTACCCACACAGAAATATAGTAATAACTAACTTTATTGATTATCTACCACATGCTAGGCCTGCTCTAAACAGTCTATATTTTATGCACTCCTCAAAGCAAATCTTTAAGGCAGGTGCTACTGTTCTCTTCATTGTGTGTGTGTATATATATATATATATGGGGAAACTGAGGCACAGGGCGG
Source organism: Callorhinus ursinus (assembly GCF_003265705.2). Classification (NCBI taxonomy): domain Eukaryota; kingdom Metazoa; phylum Chordata; class Mammalia; order Carnivora; family Otariidae; genus Callorhinus; species Callorhinus ursinus. Next base: position 45,273,150 of record NW_027397067.1, on the reverse strand, counting down.
TTAAGTGACTTGCCCAGTGTCATCCATTTAGTGAGTGTTAGAGCCAGTGTTCAAACCCAGGGAATCTACCCGGCAGTCCATCCTTCACCTCAATGTTGTATGGCCCCTCCTGAAAGGAGATTAAATGAGAATAAAAAAGGAAGCCAAAAGCTGCTAAAGATGACAACACCATTCTCATTATTTTCACAAATACAAGAGCCACAGCTCTGGCACCCTTCATTTCATTTTGATGTGCTCCGTGTCCAGTGAGATCGCTGACAGGGGGCTGCCTGCACACACCACTGGAGAGGAACCATGCCCTCCTGAAATCAACTGTGTCCCCACCCAGGGGGCAGCAGGCCTGGGCTCTGCTTATTTTTAAATGCATTTGACACCCCTGGCAGCTCTGGCCATCATCAATACCACTTAACATATTTCCAAGGAGTCTGGTATGTTTGGGAGCGCTTCCTTGCCTCAAACTAAATTGGCCAATCCACAGGGTGAGTGCCTGAATCCATGCTAGGCTGGTTTGAACCTGTTCCGTGTACATAAGAATGAAAAATATTAGACATCTGTCACTTTATCCAATTAAGTCCTACATTTAGCTTATTAATAGAACTAAGAGCCTAACCTAGGTCACCTGACTCCTTCAGTAGATGCCATTTCAGTGGATTTTGCAGTCCCTCTGATACCAGTATCCTTATGTCTGCCTTCTTGTTTCTTTAAGTAATTGTATTAAATAAAATCTCATGAACAGAAATTGCACTGACTGTAACTGGTGACATTTGAGTGTTCCAATGCCTCTCAAAAGCCATGTTCAGTCTGGCATTGAGCCATCTCCAAATGGAAACCCATTTAAAAACCCATTTTCCTGGCAAGAAACAATTGATGTGAAACTAGACTAATGTGATACTGAAGAGGCCTAGGAATTGACATAGTAGAGTTTGTTTGCTAGAATCCCAGGTCGGGCAGTGTAAATGTTTTCCCTCTTTGGATGTACTGTGGATTGATTTGAGGTTAACTTGGTTTAAATTCTGGCAAGTGGAGTTGGTGGTTCTTATGTTTGGATTTTGTTATCAAGATCCTGGCAGTAAATTATTTTAGTCCTATTATATTTTAACACCCTTGAAACCAACATCTGTGTTAGCTTCCTGCATTAAGGAGGAAGAAAATTCATTTCTCCGGGGGTTCCGTAGTTTTTCCACTCGGTATTCTTTTTGGCATTCAGCTAAATTTCATTTTTCACATATCTTCTCTCTGTTGCCTAGAAAGAAGTACCAGATTCTCCTCAGGACCCTGCCTTTTTCTCCCTTCTTCCTCAGGGTCTCCGGACTCCCTTTGCCCCACTCGGACTGGCCTCCCTGAATACCCAGCCATGCCCCTGAATTTGGGCCACAGGCTTGAGTTGGAAAAAAAGACCATTAAACATTTACGAGTCTGGCAGGCACTTTCACTTAAATTATCCAATTAAATCTCCACAACAAATCTCTAGGTCTGGCATTCTTTCAGATAAGGCAACTGGCACTCCAAATAATTAAGTAATTTTCCCTGGGTCCCACAGTGAAGCCAGACCCTGGACTTTGAACCCGGTTTCATATGGCCTTCTCCCCTGTCTCCCTAAAACTACCAATTTGTTCTGATCCAAGAGATGCAACTGCCTCATTACTATCTCCCGCCTCATTATAAAGATGGAAGAGCTGTAATCATCCACACAAATTTGTACCAAGGTGCTGCCATCCCTTCTGAACAGAGACCTCTTGAAGATTAAATGAAGCACTAATAATACACTGCAAGGTAATTAAGTATGATGCGTTTCTCCTCCTGGGGCTTTTTGCATTTTAATTGGACAAAAGTTTAAGTCAAGTGAATGAAACTCTGAGACTTCAGTGAGTCCTGAGAGGCTTTCAGTGGAAAAGGGGGTGGGTGGGCTTGATTAACCTTTCAAGAGTCATTCCAATCCTACTGTATAAGAAGTTTAGTCTCCCAGCCCTGGGCAGTAGCTCTGTTGCGCAGCCTTGCTGCTGTGTCTACCCGTACGGCGTAGCTCCATCTTAGCTCAAGGTCTGGATTTCTGTGTGTTTGTAGCATTCTTGTCCACAGTCACTCCCCCTCAGCTTTATGTTCCTAGCTCTTTCTGAAAATATAATTCATAACCAATCATCTTTAACTCCTGTTTCACATTTAAAATAAAATTGTCTCTTGTATATCTGCATATTCCTCACATTATCATGTAATTGCTTACATGTTCTCTTTCTTCTTCAGGTCTTCCTCCAGCCTTGTCTGTCTAGCTTCCCCAGGCTCGCTGAGCTATAGTTGCTCTTTTTTCTGTTTCTTAAATACACCATGCTTCTTTCCACCTCAGGGCCTTTGCACTTGCTGCTCCCTCTGCGTAGAAAGCTGTTCACACAGCAGGCTCCTTCTCATCAATAAGTCCCAAGTCAGATGCCACCTCTCTGAGAGCCTTTTTCTGTCATCCCTTAGAAATAAACCACCAACCTCCAGCCACTCCATAACACTCATTAGTTTTGTTTTCTTCATTGTACTTATCTATCTGATGGTACCAGGTTTATTTTGGTCTCTTAAAAAAAAAATCTATTGTAACTGCAGAGAACAGGGACCTTTTCTTGTTCACTACTATCCTCCGCCACCTAGAACAGTGGCTAGCACTTAGTAAGCAATAAATAAATGCTGATGTAATACATGAATGGAGAATCATACTCAATAAATGTTAGTTGAATGAATGAATAAATGTATGATGGAGAGTTTGGTTTCTCCTTATTCTGGACACTCACATCCATACCTTTCGTATAGCAAAATTACTGTCTCCTCTGTATTGCAGTTGTCCTCTTTCTCTGGGTAGACTAGGAGCTGAAATAAGTTTGTCTGTGTATCTTCCCTAGCACCCAGTAGAGTGCCTTTCACATTGTAGTTTCTCAGTAAATGGCTGAAGTGACTCCTTCCATTTTCTGATGTCTAATGTAGCCTGAGAAATGTCATTCAGGTTCTTACCAATGATGCAACCAAGCTGGTATTCTGTCTTTATGGGTAAGTATGTTCATGCTGTGTGATAATTAGTGCACAAGGTAAAAAAAGGTGTCTTGCATGGCCAGCCCCTTCTAGTCACCCTTCTGGGTCTTAGAAACATGCTAAGAGCAGTCATGACAGTAATTTGCTCATGGATAGAGTAATCAACAATGTCAATTATCTTGTCTCCAATAATCTTGTATTAACATTTTGAACCTCAACAACACATCAGGATATCTTTAAAGAACAGCCTCAGTGACGCCTGGAACCCTGTGTTCCACTGTGACTTAGCAACCAAATCCATCTATAACAGGAGCTTGGATTATTTTCCACTAATGTGTTTGTTAACTTGTACTTAGGCCAAAATTCATCTGCCATTTTTACTTTGCATAGTTTATCCCTCTCATTTTGGCATATCTCTCTCTATAAAAATTCAGTATCATTTTCAAATTTAGAGATTTTACTATGCATTCTCTTTTCCAAAACATAATAAATCATTAAATCAGATTGGCCTAGGATTGATGCTTTGGGAAATACCACAATGTACAATACCCCATTTAATAATGTTCCTTCCCTATTACTTTGACATTATTCTTTATCCATAATAAAACCCTCTGCTGAATCCTAGGGTAACCCAGTTAAGCTATTGGTGTGAAAAAATTTCAAAGATTTTTCCAAGAATAAAATATATTCATGACTTTCCCTTTCCCTATACATTTATTTTCCTTCTGAAGGAATTTCATGGATCAGTCAAGCATGATTTATTCTTACAGAAGCCAACTTGGTTTTTCTCAAATTGACAAGTATTTGGTAATCCTATTTTTTCTTTCTTTCTTTTTTTCGAGACAGCAAGTGCACGTGTGCAAGCTGGGAGGAGGAGGGGGAGGATCAGAGGGAGAGAGAGAGAGAGAATCCCAAGCAGGCTCCACGCCTAGCATGGAGCCCAAGGTGGGCTCAGTTCTGCAACCCTGAGATCATGACCTGAGCCGAAATCAAGGGTTGGAAGCTTAACCGACTGAGCCACCCAAGTGCCCCAGTAATCCTATTTTTAATTCACAATTCTACTAATGTGTAGATATCTCCCTTTTAGAGGCTTGATCCCCTCCCATATTCCTTCAGACCTGGCAAATAATAATTAAGTCCACACCTCAATTTTCAGTCTTTTTTGCTAACATAGGAAACAGGTACAAGAGAGCAGTAAAAAAATCACCAGACCTACCTTATTAATTTTAAAAATTATTTTGCTATATAATAAAAATTGATGTCCATGTGCACATTCAGCTACTGGTAAACATGTGGCAAAATTAGTTTAAAACGATCTGATCAAAATCACCATGTTTTCGGGCACCTGCATGGCTCAGTCAGTTAAGCGACCAACTCCTGGTTTCGGCTCGGGTCATGCTCTCAGGATCCTGAGATGGCTCTGCTCTTGGCGGGGAGTCTGCTTTAGAGTCTCTCTCTCCCTCTCCCACGATGCCCGCCCCCCCCATGTTCTCTCTCTCTCTCAAATAAATACAATCTTTAAAAAAAACAAAACAACCCATCATGTTTTCCAGCACCCATTGAAAGAGTTCCCACAGGGCTTCATTTCCTTTTCCTTTTCTCTTTTCTCTCGATTTGTCTCCTAATTAATTCTGCCATTGTCCTCTCATCCAAATATTGTTACAGCTCTTTCCCTAGGCTTTATATATTTTTTCCCTTTCATCTCTAACTCATTAACTCTGTGTTTAGTTTCATTGTTTATAGCCAGTAGTTGATAATAATGAATTTTAGCTTGAAATACTCATGTAGCCTCTACTTTATGGTCATTGATGTCACTCTTACAAGTTTTAAATGGACTTTAGTGCATTATTCCTTTTTTAAGAACTTGAAATGCTAGTAACTCTAAAAGAAGTTTAAACCCATCTATTATTCTCTAGCATACTTCTTTAAACAATCTGAGCAAATGAAACATTTAATCTTTTTCCTTTATTCTGCTCTCTTTGATGAAAACCCAGTACTCTTGATTTGTTAATAAGGCAAATAAATTCTCCTTTGAAAGACACGATGGTGGTGTACTTGTGCTTAGCATTACAACTAGAAGCTCTAAGCTTCCAAGTGACAATTTAGAATGCTCCTTTAACCTTCATTCATTGCAAAATAAACAGATCTATGAAGCTAAAACTTGAGGAATCTGTAGTAGATGTTCAAAGCTTTTTAGTGTTTTGAAGTGAATCATTGAACACAATCTTTGAGTGGATTTGGTTATTGTTTGTTTGTTTTTCTTTAACACTTATATTGAGATATAATTCACATACCATATAATACACTCTTTATGCCACTTCCTGCCATAAGCAACCACTAATGTACTTTTTGTTTCTCTAGATTTCTCTATTCTAGGCTTTCATATAGATAGAGTCATATAGTGTGTGGTCTTTTGTGACATTTCTTTCACTTAGTATAATGCTTTCTAGGTTCAGCTATGTTGTAGCAATGTATAGTACGTTGTTCCTTTTTATAGCCAATAGTATTCCATTGCATGGATATACCACATTTTATTTATCTGCTAATCATTCGACAGGCATTTGGATTGTTTCCACTTTTGGCTATTAAGAATTATGCTGCTATAACATTTATGGACAATTTTCTCTGTGGATGTATGTTTTCATCTTTCCTAGGCACATACTTAGGAGTGGAATTGCCATGTCATGTGGTAATCCTATGTTTAATCTTTTGAGGAAGTGCCAGACTGTTTTCCAAAGTGATTGTGCCATTTTCCATTCTCACTAGCAGTGTCGGAGGGCTCTTTTATTTTTAGGTACTTGCCAAGCTTGTTCTTATCTGACTTTGATTCTAGCCATCCTAGTGGGTGTGAAGTGGTCTCTCATTGTGGCTTTGATTTGTATTTCCCTGATGTTGAGGATCTTTTTGTGTGCTTATTCGCCATTTGTGTGTTTTCTTTGCATAAATGTCTATTCAGATTCTCTGCCTAATTTTGCAGTTTTATTATCGACTTGTAAGAGTTCATCATAGATTTTAGGTATAAGTCCCATAACGCAAAAGTTTTTAAATTTGATGATGTGCAGTTTACCTATTTTGTTGTTGTTGTTGCGCTTGCAAACCATTGCCAAATCTAATGTTGTAAAGATATGCCCATATGTTTTCTTCTAAGAGTTTATAGTTTTTGCTTTTATGTTTATCTTTGATCCATCTTGAGTTAATTTTTATAGATGTCATAAAATAAGGATTATATATTAATTTTTATATATGTCATAAAATAAGGATCCATCTTCATTTTTTTGCATGTGGCTATCTGGGTGTCCCCAACACCATTTGTTGAAAAGACTATTCTTCCCCATTGAATGGTTTTGGCAACCTTGTTGAAAATCAGTCGACTATAGATGTATGCATTTATTTCTGGACTCTCAACTCTCTATTCCCTTGATTTATGTCTACTTTGTGACCATACCACATTATCTTGATTACTGTTGCTTTATAGTAAGTCTTGAAATTGAGAATGTAAGTCCTACTTTATTTTTCCTTTTCAGAATTACTTTGGCTATTCTGGATCCCTTGCAACTCTATTTGAATTTTATAATCAGCATGTCAACTTGCAAAAAGAAGTCATCTGGAATTCTGTTAGGAATTGCATCGAATCTGTAGATCAGTTTGGGGACTATTTATTTACATCTTAACAATGTTTCCTTGTCTCTGGACATGGGAATGTTTTCCCATTTATTTAGCTTTTATTTAATTACTTTCAAGAATATTTTTAGTTTTCAGAGTATTAGTTTTGTACTTCTTTGTTAAATTTTTTCTTAGGCATGTTATTCTTTAGATGCTATCATAAATAGATTGTTTTCTTATTTTCATTTTTAGGTCGATCATTGCAAGTATAGAGATACAATTGATTTGGTATCTTGCAACTTTGATGGATGAATTCATTCACTAGTTCTAATAATTTTTTAGTGGGTTCCTTAAGATTTTCTATATACAAGAGTATGTCACCTGTGAATATCGTTTTATTTATTCTTCTCCAATCTGGATGTCTTTTATTTCTTTTTCTTGCCTAGTTTCCTCCATATTTATAAGAGATACTGTTTTATAGTTTTCTTTTCATGTGTTTGTCTGCTGTTGGTATCAGGGTAGTACTGACCTCATGGAATGATTTGGAAAGTGTTCTTCCTCTTCTGCTTTTTGGAAGAATTTGTGAAGAATTTGGATTTATTCTTCATTGAATGTTTTGTAGAATTCAGTGGTAAAGATATCTGGGCCTTGGTTCTACTTTGTGGACATTTTGGGGGGTTACTGATTTGGTCTCCTCACTTGTCATAGTTCTATTCCCAATTTCTATTTCTTTTTGAGTCAGTTTCAGTAAAATGTGTCTTTCTTTGTTCCTGATTCTCTGCCTGAGCTTTCCCACTTGATTGTCTGTAAGCATTGGCGGCAGATGTGATAAATCTACACCAGGATTGTGAACCGCAATGAGTATGGCTGGCTGCGAGACTTGGAAAGAAAAAAAAATCAGTCAGGGGTCAACAACCTGTGAATCAATAGAAGCCAGAATGTGCATTAGCAAGGGAAGTCAGGACCAGCCATGAAACAGAGCCAGTAGGACACTAGAGCCCAGAGGGAGGATAAGAACCAGGAGGTATGCAAATCTGGGAAGGGGAAAAAGCAATTAAAAAAAAAAAAAGGCAGACTGAGGTTCAGGCAGAAAGATCAGAGCCCAGCAGTGAGAATAGAGATAATGCCTGGCACTGTACCAGCCTCAGCCACAACCTAGGAGGTTTTCTGAGCATGTGGTGAAGGCTGGAACCTCTCCCAAAGCTTGGTGCCCTGCGATGCAAGGATGCAGACATGTGGGACTATCTGACCCCATTAAGGAATGAGAGAAGAGGAGAAATGAAGTAGTGGGAGAATTCTCAAATGATCTATATATCCTGTTCAAGACATACTCTAGAACCCAATCCCTTAACTATGATGGAGAACTACCAAAGAAAACAGTTAATTTAATTTAAATATATAATTTAAAATCCATTCTCAAACCATACATGAGTATACCAAACAATGCATAGTTAGACTGACATTTTATATGTCCCAGAAGCAAGAAATTATTTTCTCATATTTTGGAATATAAAAGCTGGGCCGTTATTCCAAATAATTCTCTTCCAAAAAACATGGGTAACATGAGTCCATTAAATAAATAAAAGAAGTAAAATGGAAAATATTTCTGATCACATATTTGATTAAAATATTTAGTATTGTGTATCTGGAAAAAGACGATCCCTTGAGGAATACAAATTCCAAGTAAGATGGGGTTTATTTTAAAGAGAGAAAGCCACAGCTATGCTAATAATCCCTTTTAAGATTTTGTGGATAACATGAGACCCACAGTAGTATCTAACATAAACATGTAAGGAGATTTGAGAGAAACACAACAAAAATAAACTGTGAGAATCACCCCTACAAAGTTTGTTCCACCCTCTGGCTCTTTTCGCATCTGAAGGAAAGGACGAAAACTCCTGGGAGAGGAGAAAAAGTTAAAGAGAAGAATCAGACAAGTCAATTTATAAACTATTTTCTCAAAGTAAACACCACATTAATTGATAGATGTAGAGATAGACTGATGATTTGATTTGTTATTAAATTAGTCAGGACTCTTTTAATTTAAAGTTCTGGAAAACCAACACAAATGAGCTTAACTCCAAAGGTAGCTTATTGGCGCATATTAGTTACAAAGTCTAAGGACGAGATGGAGCTGGAGGCTATCTATCACTTTCTCGCTCTCTCCATCTCTTGGCTCTGATTTCTCCTCCTCCTCCTCCTCCTCCTCCTCCTCCTCCTCCTCCTCCTCCTCCTTCTACTTCTTCTTCTTCTTCTTCTTCTTCTTCTTCTTCTTCTTCTTCTTCTTCTTCTTCTTCTTTTTCTTCTTCTTCTTCTTCCTCTTCTTCTTCTTCCTCTTCTTCTTCTTCGAAGGTCCCATACCTGCCACACACCCATGATTGAGACCCTTACCATCTCTCATTATTCTGCTTGCAGTAACCTCTTGAACAATTTGTATTCTGCAGGGCACCCTCCACATTACCATTAGAATTGTCTTTCTAAAATGAACTTGCATCATGACACGCTCCCGTTTAAACCCTTCCATTACCTCCAGGACAAAATCCAACCCCCAGGCGCACAGCTGCAGTGTGATTTATGGCCTGGCCCCTAGGTATCTCACCAGCCTCATTCTGACCACTCACCTTGCACTGCACGTACTGATTGTGCTGAACGAATCCGTGTTCCTCCCTCACAACATGCCCTTTTGCATCTTCATGCCTTTGCACACACTGTGCCTTGACCTGAAATTCCCTTCATTTTTTGGTCCCCACTCCCTATCCAACGAACACTCATTCTTTAAAGATACTGTCTCCTTTAGAATACTTATGAATCCTCCCAGGCTGTGTTGGGTGTCTGTGCTAGGCACATCCAAGCACCCTGAGCTTACTTTAATTATATCACTTTATTGTCATTTTCTGTTTGTGTCCTCCTCTAGGACACAAAAATTCCTCTGAAGACAGGGTCCTTGTCCTAGCCTAAAATCCTGGGAAGAATAGATCCATAATACGTATTTTAAAAACATAAATGATATTCTAAAACTACACAGAAACCCAAAGCCCAGGAGGCTAATTACAGACTCAGTCTTTCAGAGAACCAAATAAATAATGTATGGGGCAAATTTGAAAAATATTTCGCTGGGCACAGAAAATTGATAAAGAGATAAAATTGAATATAATAGATATAGAAAGTATACTGGACAGTTGTTTCTTGTCTTCCAGGTCTATTTTTTTTCCTTTTGGAAATCTTTCACCCCACACCTAGTGTGGCTATCTATCATATGACCTCCCCATCTCTGCCATGAGAATGGGCATGTAACTCACGCTGACCGCCCTACACCCTTAGACCTGGAAATGGAACGAGTGAGCCAGGAATAGGAATGAGCTCCCCTGATCACCCCCCAACTCATAGAGCCAATTAGCATTTTCATGAAGGGACTGATATTGGGTCCCTTTTGGAATCTCAAATCATGAGCTGCCAGGGGGCGCTTCTGATGTCAAGTAAAGCAAGCCCGCCTGAGAATTAAGCCAGAGTAGGAAAAGGATTGCTGAAAAGTAGAGAGATGACATTTGACTTATAGTTTTGAACCATTGCATCCAGATGTATCTGAAATCAGATTTCACAATCAAACTCCCAATTATGTGAGACCTAACTTTTTTTTAAAGATTTATTTGTTTATTTGAGAGAGTGGCAGGTGTGCCAGTGGGGGAAGGAGAGGGACAAGTAGACTCCATGCTGAGCGCAGAGACGGACGTGGGGCTTAATCATAGGACCTGGAGACCACCATCCCAGCCGAAACCAAGAGTTAGTCCTTCAACTGACTAGACTTCCCAGGTACCCCATGAGACCTAAGCTTTTATTCATTTGCAATCATAAGACAAAGATTGGTAACTGGAAGTGGAATATAGCAAGTGTCAAGTCTAAAATGTAGAATTGTCTGAGCTGAGGTGTAATGAGAATTCTGTTCCCACCTGAGTACTGAACATTTGGGTTATGAGGTAGGCACAAATTAGACTGTCACCTGTTGTAGTTTGGAAATCTGATCACATGCCTCCTGTGGCTAGTGTTTTAGTGGCTTGCAGAAAATGTCAAGATACTGGAGTTAGTTAATGACATTTGATGCTTTCAATAATATCAAGAAAAAAGAGTCTTCATCAAACAGTTAAACATAGAGTTAAACATATTATTCAGCAATAAAAAGAAGTGAAGTACTAAAGCGTGCTATAACATGGATGAACCTTGAGAATATTATGCTGGGTGAAAGAAGTCCACCACAAAGGACCATATAGTGTATGATTCCATGTATATGAAACGTCTACAACAGAGAAGTCGATAGGGACAGAAAGTAGATTAGCAGTTTCCAGGGATGGGAGGATGGGAGTATCAGGAGGTAAGGGAGTGGGGTTTCTTCCTGGGATAATGATAGTGTTCTAAAATTGATTATGGTGTTGGATGTACAACTCTGTCGATATACTAAAAGCTGTTGGTGTGTATACTTGAAATGGGTGAATTATATGGTATGGAAATTATATCTCAAAGATAGCTCTCTTTGTCGCATGATCAATTTTAGAATTTCCTTCCTGATCCCTGTAGTTCTTTTAAAAAGTGCTAGTTCTGGCCTCAACAGCAAACAGCAAGGCGATACCATACGGCTTTGCTGAGAGGCCCTTTCTGCCTCTAACCTGCAATCTCAGATACCCAAGAGTCAGTGACTCATATGCGTTTGGAGAAGTCTACGAGTACTATTCTCTACTTGAAGCTAAAGTTAGTGAAAGTAAAAACAAGGAAGTGAGGACCATGGTGGCAGCTATGACTGGTAAGGGTAGAAGTTTGACCCCTGGGCCTTACCAGACACTTCCTACTGTTACTTCTCTGACTGACAAAAGCAAGAGTAATTCCACTGCTAAGAGACAACCACTGTATGGAATCCAGAGAAATATTATGGGTCTTGGGGTGTTGGGCCACTTGAAGGGACAGAAGCTAGGAAGAGTACAGTGAAACCAAGGACTAGGGGGATGGGCAGACAATCAAAGTCTGTGGCAAAGAGAAAAAGCCACTGGGCTAGGGGTTTAGGTTCACGAATCATGATCCGGCCAGAGCTCTGGTTTTGGCCACTGGTTCTTAGAGTGGACGATGCAGAAGAAATCCACTGCCAGAGCAGGGTGTTTGCTCTTTCTACCAGGAGTGTAGGGCTATGCCGTAGTGTATGGGCTGGAAGCTGGTTTCCCATTTTCAAATAAAAGTTTTTGTTGTAGTTTCCGATTTTACCTCCTGTATTGAAATCCTGAATATGTTGGGGGTAATTATGTTTCTTATTTACCTATAGGTTGCTAAATGATGAGTCATCTGGACCTGAAATCCTGGTCTTTAGAGCCGGACGTGGGAACTGGATGAGTTTTGGAGTTTCTTCTTTTGGGGAAGAAGAGAGTGTGTATTCATTTATGGAAGAGAAACTTGTGTTGTCATAGGGAGGGACACTTTTTATTTTTTTATTTATTTTTTATTATTATGTTATGTTAATCACCATACATTGCATCATTAGTTTCTGATGTAGTGTTCCATGATTCATTGTTTGCACATAACCCCCAGTGCTCCATGCAGAACGTGCCCTCTTTAATACCCATCACCAGGCTGACCCATCCCCCACCCCTCCCCCCGAGAACCCTCAGTGTGTTTCTCAGAGTCCATCGTCTCTCATGGTTTGTCTCCCAGGAGGGACACTTTTAAAAATGAATGGACAGGGGCGCCTGGGGGGCTCAGTCGGTTAAGGGTCTGACTCTTGATTTTAGCTCAGGTTGTGATCTCAGGGTTGTGAGATGGAGCCCTGCGTAGGGGTCCCCACTGGGCGTGGAGCCTGCTTAGGATTCTCTCTCTCTGGGTGCCTGGGTGGCTCAGTCATTGAGTGTCTGACTCTTGGTTTTGGCTCAGGTCATAATCTCCAGGTCATGGGATGGAGCCCTGTTATCAGGGCTCAGTGTGGAGTCTGTTTGGGATTCTCTCCTTTTCTCTGTCCCTCTGCCCCTCCCCCACCCCCTCTCTCTTTCTCTAAAATAAAATAAATTTTAAAAAATCTTAAAAAAAAAGATGCTCTCTTTCCCTCTCCTTCTGCCCCTCCCCACCTTTCTCTCTCTCTAGAAAAAAAAATTTGAATGTACAGAAATAAGGTTGCGTGTGTGTATGTATAGTATGCTGGGTAGTTTAGGGACGGGGGGGTACCTTTTCTAATTTGAAACAGCCTGACCAGCATGTGGTGGGCATATGATATGTGCCCCTCCATACTCTGGTCATAGGTGCATCCCATATTAAAGCCAATTAGAATCACTATTTTGGTAGAATTTATACACTTTCTGGGGGGAGAAAAGTCTTTCTCAAGTCACCTGTAAACTTGAGGCTACTGGGAGCTAGTTTTGCTGCCATTTTCAGAGAATCTGCCAGAGGGCAAGACTAACAAAGAGGGAAGGCAAGAAGGCAAAGACTGATACGTGTTTTGTTCTTTATGGCATCCCCAGCACTACTAACAGCATCTGGCACATAGTGCTCAGTACATGTTGGTTGAATGAATAAAATCAGAACTGAAACATAGGAAGAGAGAGAGAGAATGCTGGTAACCTGGTTTGAACTTCTGGCTCCAGTTGTGTTTAGAGCCAACCATACCCCTTCAACTCCCCAAATACATCAGGCAACAAATTCCCTTTATTTTTTAAATTAATGTGGCAGATCTTGAAAATTGGCTCATGCGGTTAAGACTCTAGGCCCATACTAGCATGGCTTCATGTACACCAGAGGCTAGAAAATGGACGTCTACATGACTCAGGTGCCTTTGCACTGAGTTCTGCATGTGCTGTGTCGCCACCGAATAGATGCATCTGAATGAGATTTGAAAGGGGGAGACTCGGAGAGGATCATGACTGGCTCTACTGGTAACAGTGGCGGGGCATTCTGGTGCATTGGCAGCAGCTAGGACAGAAGCCCTGATGTCTAGTCAGTCCCTAGCTCCATGTGATCAGCAAGGATGGCAGCGATTTCCTGGTCTGGCAGCTTTGGTGACCAGGACAGGAGCAGCGTTGCCTTCACTTAAGTGAGCAGTGGCCTCACTGAGGCAGATTCTAGATGTAGCTTCAGGCCTGCTACTACCAGTCTTTCGATCATTCTGTAGCAAGTTAAGAGTCTTGAGTATCTCCTGCCTTCACCTGACTAGAACGAGTTCTGTTTTCTACAACGAAACTCTGACCATGACAACAAATTTGATTTTCTGTCAGTAGCAACTGCAAGAGTCCAGAAAAGCTTTGTAGAAATTCAGAAGGTAAAAACAACAAAGGAGCAGAAATAATGAAACTAAGAGAGAACTTGCAAGTGTATAAACAAGGGAAATGGTATTTTCAGTGGAAAAAAAAAATATCCGACTGGCCTCAGACCTCGGTAGGACACCAAATCCCACGAAACAATAAAACAAGATCCATAGAAACTTGAGGGTGGGGAGGCTGTCATTTATGTGTAATGTCAAACAAATGGCATTTTCAGATGTAAAAGATCTCAGAGTCAGACCATGTATATGTCCTGTCTCAAAAATTTCTCAACGCGGGCTTTCCTGCAGAGAGAGCCAAACTAAAGAACACAAAAGTTGAGAATTTGTAGCAGGAAAAAAAAAAAAAACCTGCTGACATACAACAAAACCAAGTAAACATAAAAATAAAATTCATAAATAGATAATAAAAGTGAGTGCGAAACAAAAACAATTGTAAAGAAAATTTGTGATTTTTTTTTTTATAGAGAGGTGTATCTATTTTTGCAAGCAGTAGAAATGAACTCTGAGCAAAGACAGGAATTTATCAGAGGGCTGTGGGGTAGGCACAGATTCAAAACAAAAAACAAATCATCAAGTCTCAGAAGGGTAGGAATCAGAGCAAGTCCGGAGATCCAGAAGAAACTAATGGACAATCTCAAGTCATTACAGCTTCCATGCTCTGCTACAACCATTCCTGTTTTTTTTTCAGGTGAAAGCAAAGTGCTTCTGGTCTACTCTGATTATTTAGAATGTAGAAAAGAGCATTTCCTAGTTCTGTCACTGTGTTCTAGTGCCCGAGACTGTAGTATTCTGTCCATATGTATGTGAAGCAGCACTTACAACTAGGATCACCATCCAATCACGCCAGACATTGTTATTCATCAAGACTGTGGGGATGCTTTCAACCTTCTAGCAGGATTTCCCCCCACATCTCATTGGTCAGAATGGCATCATATTCCCATTCCTAAACCAATTAATGCAAGGAGAATGGAGTTATTTAGATTTGGGTTTAATTAAAATTCATCCCTGGGTACTGGGGAGGAGTTCAGGCTCCTTGAGGCACATGATTGTCTTCTAACTTTAAAATAAAAAAGGCATTGTGTTAAGCAAGTAAAAACAGCTGTTGGGTAAGCCACAAACAGTGGCATTAATATCTGAAATTCCCTCAGGGATATAGTATTGCCTTTGATTTACTATTTTACTAGGGAGAGGAAACTCTAGTATCTTCCATTTTGTTCTTCCTACCATAATAGGGAAAATATCTGGGGATTTTTGCCAGTTGTTAAGAATATTCTATTCAACACAGGAACCGGAGAAAAATCCACAGGATGAATGGGTTTAGAGTTTGTGTCAAATTTCATTCATTTTACTTGACCCAGGTATATCCTTACTCTGATAGGTAGGTTTCAGTGAATTTTTGTGTGCCAGAAATTACTATCAGCTCAGACCTACTATCTAAAAATTACCAAAAAGCCTTAATTATTTCTCTTATCCCAGGACATAGTTATCCTCTTAAACGACCTTTAGGAATATCTAGGGGTAATAGTCAAAGAATCATCTTTTGCTGTTATGGTTACTAGTCTCCCCTTCAAGCAAGATGCTGTGGATCTGTGGATTCAGCTCTGGAAATTGGATGAGAAGTCATGATTCTACCTTCTTGGCTCAGATAACCCTATTCAACTTACCCAGGGTATTTTGGTTACACAAGTCAAGTAAGACTTTAGTGAGGACCCTATGCTCAAAGAGACATAGCCAGAGGTCTCTGAAAGTGAAATCATTCTGATTACTGAGTTGCTCTTCGTGCCTATGATAATCATGCCCACTTTGCCTCTGATTGTTGATGGAGGCTGTTTCACTTCTGCAGTCCCAAGATTCTCCCTTCCCAAATGAAACTAGAGAACATATTTGAATTGCAACTTTCCCCACTAGCAATTTCCAACATTCAGAAAACAGTGAAGCATCAAAAAAAAAAAAAAAAAGATACTGGAATTTCCCTCAGCAGTGCAGGTCTCAAGGCCTTGGGGAAGGGATAGTCATTCCAGTCCTTCTTGGGGCAACATTTATGGGTATATAAGAAGGACACTTATAATGGAGCTATTCCAGCATTCCTATCTCAAGGAGTCGTTAATTTCCTTCCTGTATATATGCCAAGGGATTTTTGGCATCTCCATTTTCTTTAATGAGGGCCAGTGTTGGAGGCTGATTTGCTTTATCCAACCCACTTAGACACCCAACTGCTTGAGCCAGCACTTTGAATGTAGCGCTTCTGATGAGTGCATCCACATTGACAAATTCAGTCCAATCTAAAATTATGTTCCACTCTTCTTGGTTGAGTGCTTTCAAAATATATTCCCGCAAAAATTTCAACAGTAGTTTCTTTTTTAAAAGTAGAAAACCTTCTGCAGTCCTTATAATGTAAAAACCTTCTCTTGGCAAAAGGAGCGTCCTGGCCAACTATATGAGGCAGATGTTATTGCCTGTTCATGTGCTATGTGCTCACTGCAGCATTAATCGAAGGACTCGTCATATTTATTATTTAAACAATTTTTAAATTTGAGTATAACATTACATTAGTTTCAGCTATACAATGTAGTGATACAACTTCTCTGTATGTTATGCTATCCTCCCCACAAGGGTAGCAACCATCTGTCACCATACAATGTTACAGTATCATTGACTATGTTCCCTCTGCTATGCCTTTTATTCCTGTGATTTGTTCAATTCATAACTGGAAGCCTGTATCTCCCATTCTTCTTCACCTATTTTGCTCATTCCCCCAACTCCCCTTTCCTCTGGCAACCATCAGTTTATTCTCTGTATTTATAGGTCTGATTCTGCTTTTTGTTTACTTATTTATTTGTTTTGTATTTTAGACTCCACACATGAGTGAAATCATATGGTATTTGTCTCTCTTAGTCTGACTTATTTCATTTAGCAATATACCTGCTGCCTCCATCCATGTTGTCACAAATCGCATGATCTCAACCTTTTTTATGGCTACATAATATTCCACAATATATATCTCACATATATATACCACAAATATGTATACTATATATTATAGATATATATGCCACATAGATACACTATATATACATATATATATATACATGTATGGTGTATGTACCACATCTTCCTTACTCATTTGTCTATCAATGGATACTTTGGTTGCTTCCATATGTTGGCTATTCTGAATAATGCTGCAGTAAGTATAGGGCTACAAATATCTTTTTGAATTAATGTTCTTGTTTTCTTTGGGTAAACATCCAGTAGTGGATAGTGGAATTACTGGATCATATGATATTTGTATTTTTAATTTTTTGAGGAACCTCCCATACTGTTTTCCACAGTGGCTGCACTGATGTACATTCCCACCAAAGGGGCAGGAGATTTCCTTTTTTTCTACATCCTCACCAACACTTATTATTTCTTGTCTGTTTGATTTTAGCCATTCTGACAGGTGTAAGGTGAAATCTCATTGTAGTTTTGATTTGCATTTCACTGATAATTAGTGATGTTGAACATCTTTTCATGTGTCTATTGGCCATCTGCATGTCTTCTTTGCAAATATGTCTATTCAGGTTCCCTGCCCATTTTTAAAATTGGATTATTTGTTTCTTTTTTGTTTGTTTGTTTTGGGGTTGAGTTGTATAAGTTCTTTATATATTTTGGGTATTAATCCTTTATTGTATATATCATTTGCAAATATCTTCCCCCATTCAGTAGGTTGCCTTTTTGTTTGTTGATGGTTTCCTTTGCTGTATAAAAGCCTTTTATTTTGATGTAGTCCCAATAGCTTTTTGTTTTGTTTTGTTTTTTTGTTTCCATTGGCAGAGGAGACATATCTAGAAAAATATTGCTATGGCTGATGTCAAAGAAATTACCACCTACGTTTTTTTCTAGGATTTTTATGGTTTCAGTTCTCATATTTAGGTCTTTAATCCATTTTTAGTTTATTTTTGTGTAGTGTTAGAAACTGGAGGACTTACTGTATTTAAAGTGCCAGGAATGGTGTGGACAAAATATGAGAGGAGCATTCCCCCAAAACCCAGTTCCACTGGTTCTCAAAAGGCTTGAAAGTAGAGAGTGTTAAAATCACTTAAGTATCCTTTGCAAAATGTACATATCTGCTCCTACATCCAGGGATGAATCAGATGATGGTGAAGGTTGGAGTAGGGACATCATGCATGTTAGAAAATCTCTCTAGGTTTTCTGATAGGCACCGTCCTATGCTTACAACTCATGAGCCCCAGAACCACTACTTACATGCCCATCTTAATCATGAATATAGTTTAAAGAAAAGGATAAAGTTTCTGTTTACAATTAATTATATGGAGGGTGACTCTTCTTACATTTTTTTAAAATTGTGTTCGTGTTTCTAGCTACTCTAAGAGAGTAGATGAAGTATATTTGCCACCACATTTTCTAAGTTAGCTATGTGACTTGGTCAATGGAAGATGAGAGGAAGCGACAATGTGTTACTTCTAAGCAGACACTTTAAGAGGCAGTTTGTGTTTCTGCCAACTTGTTTGCTTTTTTCTCTACCATAACAATGACATGTTCTTAATAGAGGCTGCTCCTTTCGGCTGGTTTGTAGAATGACACACAGAACAAAGTTGCAGCCACTGGCAAAAAGCATGAGCAATATATAAATACTTGTTCTTGGAAGCTATAGAGATTTGAGTTGTTTGTTACTTCAGTATACCTGACTAACATATATGAAATGATTTTTTCTTTTTTTTTTTTTTTTTTTTTTTTGAGGGGGTTGGTGAGCACCTTGATAGGTTTGATTAGGTGTTTAAAGTGACACCGAAGCTTGGATTCAGGGCATGATCTAAAGAGAGCTAAATTTCTTAGTTTAAGGAAGTAGAAAAGCTTTGTTTTATCTGTTGGAGGGGTAACTGGCCAGGGAAATAAAATGGAGAGAGCAGAGGGCTAAGCAATGAAGCAGGAGACTAGAGATCCAAAAACTGTTAAAAGACTTTTAGGTCCACAGGTCTAACTTGGGGTTTTATATTGCTTCCGTTTTTGCTAAGTGTATTACATATACATGCCACATATGAGTGTGTTTTTGGTGGAAATATAAGAAATGGGTCGAGTTCCACATTTGGGTTAACTGTCCAGAACAGAAGGAGCAAGAAACAGCAGGCTGGGTCCCTCCATCCGTTGATCCAATTGAACGAAAGCAGGAGCTTGAAGTCTGAGGAGACCATGGGATTGTAAGTATCCCTAGGAAATTGTAGAAATTGTAAGCAGAATTTTGCACCCACAAACCAGGTAGTGTGCATCTGAAACAATCTTTTTTGAATTTTAAAGCCTAGATTTAGGCTTTTAAATTCTTAAATGTTAGTAGATCAATTATAACTACATACTAAAATAATAATCCACACTGACCAAATAGTATTCATCCAGGGATCTAAGTGTTTCAAAATTTGGAAAGTTTTTAGGATACATTAAGGATAATAAGGAAAAAAGATCACTTAATGATCACTTAGTGATAGTTGAACGGCATCTGATAAATTCAAAGTATAGAAGGACACTTCTTTATTTTTTTTTAAGATTTTATCTGTTTATTTATTTCAGAGAGAAAGAGAGTGCACGAGAGAGCACAAGCAGGGGGAGAGACAGAGGGAGAGGGAGAAGCAGGCTCCCTGCTGAGGAGGGAGCCTTTGCGAGGCTCTGTCCCAGGACCCTGGGATCATGACCTGAGCTAAAGGCAGAGAAGGACACTTCTTTACTGTGATTTAAAAACAATCTTTTAATCTGTCATGATCATACTCTTTGGTGAATAAAGCCCTAAGAACCTTCTTCTGGAAATTTACTGTAACATAAAAGGCAGAAAACAGAAATAAGAACTATAAATGTTAGAAAGTGACATTATTAATATTTGTATATAAAATGATTGAGTATCTAGGAGACCCAAAAGGATTGTGAATAATGTTAACAAGGTAGACTGACATGAATAAAATTGATAGCAATGGACACACCATATCCTTTTTAGGAAAGTTAACTATTTTAAAGGTGTCAGCATTTCCCTAAGTCAGTTTATAGGTTCATTTCCAGCCTGTTTTCTTATTTGTTTGATTTCTGGGATTTGACAAAGTGATTTTAAAGTCCATTTGGAATGATGAACACACTGTGTTAGCAAAGACAAAGGTGAAAAAGTTTAGGAGTGAGGGGTAATTTATCCTATCAGCATTAAAATAGAGTAAAAATGCACAGTGGTGAGATGGAAAGAACATGGGCTTTGGACCCAGTAAACTTAGGTTTGAATGCCTGGCTCTGACACATTCCAGCTGTGTAGTCTTAGGTAATTAACTTAATATCTTTAAGCAAAATATGTGTTATAAATCCTAACTGACCTGAGTCGAAATCAAGGGTCAGATGCTCAACCAACTGGCCACCCAGGTGCCCCCATCGTAACCATTTTTAAATGTACAGTTGGGTGGTATTAAATCCATTCATAAGATCATACCACCGTCAATCCCTATTGATTTTTGAATGAATCTTCAAACATATATAATTACTTATTTTTTTAATAAGTGAAATCATTCTGATTATTTTTCTATCAGCTTTTGTTCTCCACTTAACTCTCTAAGAGATATTTCCGTGTCAATAAATGTAGAACCACTTAATTCTTAGCAGCTTTATATTTGCCAAAATATAGCCATAATGCAATTTATTTGACCTTTTCCCTTAGGTTATTTCCAGTTTCTTTCCTAATTTAAACAATGCTAAAATGAAACCCTGTACATCTGTATTTGAATATATGTGTAACTATTTTTGTTGGAAAGATTCCTAGAAGTGGGATTGCTGGTTCCAAGTATATATGCATTTTTATTTGAAAGATACTATAAAATTACTCTCCAAAAAGTCTTTAATAATTTATGTTTCCAAATGAGTATATGAAAATGTCTTTTTGAAAGCAGTCTTTTGACAGTAATATGCCAAAAGCCTTAAACTGCTCATGCTTCTTGTCGCATTGATTTTGTTTGTGGACGTCGTCTCAGAAAATAGTTCTAAAACACAAAACAAATTCTATACAAGTATGTGCATTGTAACAATGTGCTCACATTGGCAGCACATATACTAAAATTGGAACGGTACAGAAAAGGGTAGCACGGCCCCTGCGCAAGGGCGACACGCAAATTCATGAAGTGTTGCATATTTTTAAAAAAATGTGCATTGTGTAAGTGAAAAAAGTCAATTAGCCAAAGACAATTACAATATGATCTCACTCATATGTGGAATTTAAGAAACAAAACAGAGGCTCATGGGGGAAGGGAGGGAAAAATAACACAAGATGAAATTAGAGAGGGAGACAAACCATAAGAGGCTCTAAATCATAGGGAACAAACTGAGGGTCCCTGGAGGGGAGGGGGGTGGGGGGATGGGGTAACTGGGTGACGGGCATTAAGGAGGGCACGTGATGTCATGAGCGCTGGGTGTTATATAAGACTAATGAATCACTGACCTCTACTTCTGAAACTAATAATACGCTACATGAATTAATTGAATTTAAATTAAAAAAATAAATAAAATTCATCGTAAATTTAAAAAAATGGGCATTGTAACATTATATATATATATATAATTGTGAAAAACTGGATACAACCTAAATTTTAAAAATGGAGCATGTAAATTATTGTGAAGCCCTGTGTAGCAATTACAATGGTAATTACAAAGACTGTTTAATAACATGGAAAACGCTTACAGTATAATGTTACTTGAAAATTGCAAGATTTAATGAAAAACTTAATCAAAATGTTCAAAACAATTGTGTTTTGGATGTATACCTATTGATACTACTTCTTTTTTTTATCCTACCTTAAAATTGTTTATTTCCCAGGCTTTCTTGATAGAAGATTATGTTTTTCTAAGTAAAAAATATTTAATCATAACCCTTAAGAAAGTGCTCTGTACCTGACTATCCTTGATGACTATCCCTGAGCATTTTCTAAAAAGGAGCCAATTAAAAATACAGCATAACAAACATCTTGGAATTGTCCTGGCTTTATGAGTACAGATATTTCTCATCCTCAACAAAATTGTGAAGAAAGGGAAATTAGTGTTTGCTTTCCACCTTTTGTGCCACCTTCCCTTTAACTCCCAGATTTTATATTCTGGTTTCTATTCCCAAGGAATCTTGCTTTCTGATCACTGCTACTGTGTTAACTAGTAGTAGCATCCGAAGGTATTTGCATTTTATCTTAAAGATCTGACCCTTAAAAATAAGAAAATTCACGTAAAGCTTTAACATAAATGAAGTGTTCAGTCTATGTTGATGATGATGGTGGTGGTGATAAGGGTGATGGTACTGACCACGGAGAAGTCTTTAATAATAAAATGGGGCTTTGTGGGAAAATGATTATTTTCCATTATGACACTTTCAAAATATTTAGAGTATGCCTGAAATTTCATTCTCCTTAAAGAAAAAAAGCTTATGATGCATCCATAGTCTGTGATACCAGAGACAACTATAACCTTAACAATACTCAAATCTTTCTCAAATCTATTTATATTTTCAACCTATATGATTGCATGGATTTGTGAATTCCTGTTATAAAACATTAGCACTTTCTTTTAGTAATATTAACATTGCCTCTTGAAGCTTGAAGGGGCATCCTCTCTTGCTAATATTCTTATATTTGTGGAGTAAATTTAAACGAACCGTATCCATATATTTGATGCTTGCCATGACTTTATAAATTAAAACATATGAGGCTATTTATTTCCTTCTAGGCACTATGCCTAGAATTTGGTGCCCTCAGGTAAGTAGTTGAGCTTGGTCATGGCTGCCTGCCAAAAATTAGGCTTCCTCCAGCTGTGGACAACTAAGGTTTACGGCCTAAACTTCTCCACAGCTGTATTTTTCCTGCAAAAATAATCACTACACAAATTTAGAATTGATATTAACTAGCTACTAATTACCAGCTCTTGAGTTTTAAGGAAAGATGAAATTCTACACAAGTTTTTAAAATATGCCTAACCTTAACGCCGTTTAGTGTCTTTCCGAATACATTTCAAAGGCATGGTGGTCAAATCTAATTCAGTTTCTATTTCAGTGCTTCGCTAAGTCTTTCCTTGGAGTCCAAAGACATGTGGAACTTATGTACATTTCCAAATCTGATTCCAGCTCTCTTTGTTTACGTATTGTCTCTTATAGAGCAAGTCTTGGGGTGCCACCTTTCCAACCCAAAGAAGCTTATCAAGATATTTCCCTAAACAAAGGTAGTGATTGTTTTCATTCTACCCCACTAAATTCTGTATTAAGCTTTGCAGCACGGTTTACAGCTTGTCTTTCTTTGGCTTCCTGAAGTCTTGAAGCAGCTGTGCATGTTTTAATCTTACACTTTTGATAAAGTGAAGTTGCTCTCAAGGTCCATCATATCCTCTCTCCCCTGCTGTTCTCCCTTTTCCGTTCTATTTCCCCCTCCCTTCCCTCTCCTTTCCCAAATGGATGACTTATAAACACTACTGTTGCTTTTATCTGCATTTTCCTGATTATTCGTAGGGTTGAGCATCTTTTCATGTTTACTAACCATTTGAATTTCTTCTGTGATTTTGTAAATTTAGATGTTTGGTCCATTTGTCTGTTTGGATTGTCTTATCCTAATTCATTTCTTTGTATCTCATTGTATTCTAGATATTAACTCTTCATCTCATATGTATGAAGATACTTTTTTTCATTCTGATAGATATCTACTCACTTGGGTTATTATCTTTCTTCTTATGAATGTTTTCAATTCTTTTTTTTTTTTTTTTAAA
>NW_027397067.1:45216519-45249412 GCF_003265705.2 Callorhinus ursinus | reverse complement strand
TTTCAATTCTTTTTTTTTTTTTTTAAAGATTTTATTTATTTATTTGAGAGACAGAGAGAATGAGAGAGAAAGCACATGAGATGGGGGGAGGGTCAGAGGGAGAAGCAGACTCCCTGCTGAGCAGGGAGCCCGATGCGGGACTCGATCCCGGGACTCCAGGATCATGACCTGAGCCGAAGGCAGTCGCTTAACCAACTGAGCCACCCAGGCGCCCGAATGTTTTCAATTCTTATGTAGTCAAATATGGTCAGCTTTTCCTTTCTGCTTTCTGAGTTTTGCATTTTTCTTATCAGATCTTCTAGCTTGTGATTATACAAATATTGTCTTTTTTAAATTTAAATTTTACTTAGTTAACATACAGTGCAGTATTGGTTTCTGGAGTAGAATTCAGTGATTCATCACTTACATACCACACCCAGTGGTCATCACAAGTGCCCTCCTTAATACCCATCCCCCATCTAGCCCATCCCCCCACCCACCTCCCTCTATCACACCTCAGTTTGTTCTCTATCATTAAGAGTCTTTTATGGTTTGTTTCCCTCTCTTTTTTTTTCTCCCCTTCCCATATCTGTTCATCTGTTTTCCTTCTTAAATTCCACAAATGAGTGGTATTTGTCTTTCTCTGACTGACTTATTTCACTTAGCATGATACAGCTCCATCCACGTCATTGCAAATGGCAAGATTTCATTATTTTTGATGGCTGAGTAATATTCCATTGTATAAATATATATACCACATCTTCTTTATCCATTCATCAGTTGATGGACATTTGGGCTCTTTTCAAGTTTGGCTATTGTTGATGATGCTGCTATAAATATCAGGGTGCATGTATCCCTTCAAATCTATATTTTTGTATCCCTCGGGCAAGTACCTACTAGTGTAATTGCTGGATTATAGGGTAGCTCTATTTTCAACTTTTTGAGGAAACTCCATACTGTTCTCTAGAGTGGCTGCACCAGTTTGCATTCCCACCAACAGTGCAGCAGAGTTCCCCTTTTTCAGCATCCTTGCCAACACCTGTTGTTTCTCGTGTTGTTAATTAAAATATTAAATTATTCTCTTATGTGCTCTTCTAAAACATACCTTGGAGGTCTTTAATGTGTTTTAAAGTGTTTTTAAAAGAAACCATTTTAGATTTATAAAAAAGTTGTGAAAGTAGTACAGAGTTCCCATATGCCCCAAACCCAGTCTCCCTGTTATTAACATCTTACATTAGCATGGGATATTTGTCACAATTCATGAGCCAATATTGATGTTATTATTAATTGAAGTTTATCCTTTATTCAGATTTCCTTAAGTTTTTACTTAATGTCCTTTTTCTGTTACAAGACTCCCAATGTATTTAGGATACCTCATTACATTTAATTTTTATGTCTCCTTAGCCTCATCTGTCCTACGACATTTTCTCAGACTTTAATTGTTTTTGATGATTATCTTAACAGTTTTGAGGAGTACTGGTCAGATATCTTGTAAAATATCCCTCAGTTGGGATTTGTTTGATGTTTTTCTCATAATGAGACTGGGTTTTGTGGTTTTAGAAGAAAGACCACAGAGGTAAAGAATCCTTCACATCACATCAGATCAACGGTACATACAACCAATACGACTTACCACTCTGTTGTTGACCTTGATCACCTGGCTGAGGTTCTGTTTCTCTACTGAAAAGTAATTTGTTTCCCCTCTTTTTTATACTGTACTCTTTGGAAGGAAGCCACTATGTATAGCCCACACTGAAGGTGTAAGGAATTCTGCTCTACTTCTTTGAGAGTGGAGAATCCTGTTTGTCTATTTTTAACCATTTGGATCTCTTATGCATCTGGAATTTATTCTGATATATTATCAGAGTGGACATTGAGCTATTTCTTTTTTCCCTCTTTTGTGCAATTGGCATTTCTTTCGTTTGGGGAAGTCACAGTGGAAATCAGTACGACTCCTAGCTCTAAGAGAGGGCCCTGTTATTTTAGACCGAAACAGGGAATTTCCGTCCAGCTTTCCACACTGATTTAGTAAGATAAGCCAATCATTTGTTCAAGTGCAAGCCAAATCACTGCATTTTTGGGAATGGTCACCCTGACAGCTTGAGCCAATGCGACAAGAAGGGAAGTTGCAGAAGCCTTCTGGGAAAGAAGGTTTCTCTCTCTTTGATGGGGGATCCCAAAAGATAGTGCTTTTTCTCCTTTTGGGCAGTCTGGTGTGTAGATTTGAAGCTGGGAACTTTGGCAGCCATTTAGCCTAGGACAAAGCTAACGTTACAGAAGTCGGAACCCAGAGACAGAAAAAGAAATTGAAAAACAAATAAACAAAAACCCTCAGTGTCTTTCATGTCAATATGGAGCCACTAAATGAAGCAACCCTACAGTGTGCTCTAGGAGACCCAGTTAAATGAGCCCTTTGTTGTGTAAGGCAGTTTGGGCTGGGTCTTCAATTGCTTGCAATATAAAGAAGCCTGATACAGGGGTATATAAATAGAGTTGTAATGATATGTATGTATGTATGTATGTATGTATATATTTATTTCCTTTTTTTTCCTTTCAAGCAATCAGTTGTCTCAATATAGTTTATTGAGTCACTCATTCTTTCACCTGTGATGTAAAATATCATTTTATCATAACAACATTTCCATATAAAAATGGCTCTGTTCTGGGCTCATTACTCATTACATACATTAATTTATCTATGTCTGAATTAATATCACACTGTTTTAATTACCACAATTCTTTTATTGCAGTATAATTGACATATAACATTGCATTGGCTTCAGGTATACAACATAATGAATCAATATTGTTATGTATTGTGAAATGATCACCGCAGTAAGTTTAGTTTATCTGTTACACACATTATTACAAAATGTCTTTCCTTGTGATGAGAACTTCAAAGATTTTTCCTCAGCAACTTTCAAATATGCAATTTAGTATTATTAACTATGGTCACCATGCTGCATTGTATAGCCCCATGACTTATTTATTTTATAACTGAAAGTTTGTATACTTTGATCCCCTCCCCCAACCCCCACCTCTGGCAACCACCAATCTGTTCTCTGTATCTGTATTTGGATTCCACATGTAAGTGAAGTCATACGGTATGGTATTTGTCTTTATCCGCCTGACTTAGCATAATGCTGTCAAGATCCATTCATGTTGTTGAAAATGGCAAGATTTCCTTCTTTTTTATGGCCGAATAATACTCTATTGTATTTATACCACATTTGCTTTATCCATTCATCCATTGTGGACACTTAGGTTTTTCCACATCTTGGCTATTATAAATAATGTTGCAATGAACATGGGGGTGTATATATCTTTTCGAGTGAGTGTTTTCATTTTCTTCGGTTAAATAGGTAAAAGTAAAATTGCTAGATCATATGGCAGGTTTTTTTAAAAAATATTTTAAGAAACTTCTGGGATGCTTGGGTGGCTCAGATGGTTAAGCGTCTGCCTTCGGCTCAGGTCACGATCCCAGAGTCCTGGGATGGAGTCCCTCATCGGGCTCCCTGCTCAGCGGGGAGTCTGCTTCTCCCTCTGCCTGCCGCTCCCTCTGCTTGTGCTGTCTCTCTCTCTCTGACAAATAAATCAAATAAATAAATAAAATCTTAAAAAAATATATTTTGAGGAAACTCCATGCTATTTTCATGGTGGCTGCACCAACTTACCTTCTTACCAACAGTGGGCAAAGGATCCCTTTTCTCCCTATCCTTGCCAAGACTTGTTATTTCTTGTCTTTTTGATAATAGCCATGCTAACTGGTGTGACGTGATATCTCACTGTGATTTTGATGTGCATTTTACTGATGATTGATTAGTGATATTGAGCATCTTTTCATGTACCTAGTTACCACAATTTTATCATGTGTTTTGCCATCTGGCAGGCAAATCTCTTCAGTGTTCTTTCTTTCAAAAACTTATGGGAGCTTTTCATATAATTTCTCTTCTATTTGAACTTGGCCATTTGCTTTTTAAATCCTATTAAAAGTTCTTTTGAGATTTTTTAAAAAAGGGATTACATTAAATTTACAGATTAAATCTAGAGGTGACCAGCCCTGGCCAACACCTTGACTACAATCTTTTGAGACACCCTGAACTGGAGAGCTCCACTAAGCTGCACACAGATTTCTGCCTTATAGAAAGGAGATAATAAATGTGCACTGTCTTAAGTTGGTATTTTGGGGGGCAATTTGTTATGCGGCAATAGATAACTAATGTGGATAAAAATTAATGTTATGTATATCTATGTTTTCAATGTTCTCACTCTTGATTTACATTTTAAAAAATAATTTCAGTTTACTAGGCATAAACTTGTGCTGTCTAGAAGCTTCTCTATTACTTTCCCTCCCCTTCATTTGTGGCTAAATATAAAGTGGTAATCTAACGGTCCTTTGTCAATGGTGACTTATTAATAAGGTGCCCTTAAGATAACTTTTTCTAATGCCTTTGACTATTTGTTTCAAAAGAAATTTTAGAAACCACAGCCATCTTACGCTCTTTCTCAGTGAAGACTGAAATTGAAATCATAGTTTAAATGCTTGAGGGAAATTAACCATGTAAAAGTTTTCCATGGCTAATTTTTGTAAAGTAATCACTTCATTAAGCAAAAAATTACCTTTTGTAAAGTAATCACTCCCTTTGGAAAAGAATCCAAAAAAAAGGAGCACAAGGAAGCTTGTAATAGGAAAACCCCATAGTTTCAGGGCAGAGGTCATACCTCATTGTCTGTGCCTGGCAACTTAATAAAAAGAAATGTTGATTGAAAGAATGTTTGATAGGAACAAAAATATTCACGTTTGAGTGTTCACAGTCTTTTTCTCTCTTGCTTCCCCTGCCCTTTTAAGGAAGAATCTTTCATTTCTTGTCTCCTAGAACTATGTTGTTCTGACAAAGATAAGTAGAGCTAGAAGGGCTACAGAATTGAAGGGAAGGAGGTCAGATTATTCTCAGAAGGAAAAGGCCTGAAGTAAGAGCAAAGGGAGGTAAATTGCAGGAGAAAGGGAGAGGAAGTGTGAGCATGCAGAGAGAGAGAGAGAGAGAGAGAAGCACTGTAGGAGTTTGGTGAGCAAGGGAGAAGCAAAATGGATGGCTGTCATGAAAACATGGGAGAAAGGGAGAAAGATGGGTAAAGATTTTTAGGAAATTGTGCTGTGTGAATATGCCATATATTTCCTTCCTCAGCCTTTCCATGAGAGTTGGATTTGAGTTGGATTTGATTGTGTCACATGCCAAGACTGGCTTAAGGATGGCTCAGTTTTACTGCAATTTCTCTGTCTATTCCATATCTATCTCCCTTTTTATCCTGTTGCCCTAGGTCTCATTGTCCAGTTTCCCAGCAGTGTTAACTGCTGTCATCACTACATGTCTAGGGCTATTCTTATTTTCTTAGCTTTCCTGACCTGGAAATAAGCACATCTTCTTTCTGCTTCGTTCATTCAAGACCAAGTTAGAAATTATTCAGAGACCATAGGCAGGTATAGAAAGAAATAAAAAAAAACCGCAAAAATATAAAAAAGAAATTATGAACACATGGAACAGATCTGTTTCTAGAGCTTAAGTTCCTGATATTAACATAACAAAGGCCAGCCATAGAAAGGCTTTAACTGATAGAGATTGCCAGGTTCTTAGCATTGGTTCTTCTTTTCCTTACTTCTGTCCCCATGTTCAGTGTCTTTTTTTTTTTTTTTAAAGATTTTATTTATTTATTTGACAGAGAGAGACACGGCGAGAGAGGGAACACAAGCAGGGGGAGAAAGAGAGGGAGAAGCAGGCTTCCGGCTGAGCAGGGACCCCGATGCGGGGCTCGATCCTAGGACCCTGGGATCATGACCTGAGCCGAAGGCAGTCGCTTAACCAACTGAGCCACCCAGGCGCCCCCCCATGTTCAGTGTCTTAACCAATCATTGCTGTGAAGATTTGAGATATCTTCATCTTGTTCTGGAACTTATCTTTGTATATAACAGAAACTTCTTTCTTTTTCCTTGAAAGTTATGTTATAAGGAGGATGGGTTTTGTAAAATGGAAGGCATTTTTGTTTCGCTGAGCTCTAGACCATATTAATTTGAACTACAGCACTTTTCTGAATGACAGAATTTATTGATAGTTTACTACATAAGGCTTAAATCGTTTTACTCTTATATGAATACATACTTTATATTTTCAAGATACGGTCCTTAGGTAGCAAGGACCGTATCTTCCATCTCTCTTCCCCCATAGGTCTTAGTTATTGTGTTTACATATAATTACTTTAAATCAGTGGCTTCTCAAAGTGTGATCTGGGTTCTTCTGGGGATACTGAAGACTATTTCAGGGGGTTCACAAAATCAAAACTATTTAAAAAAAACAATACTAAAATGTTATTTGCCCTTTTCACTTTACTCTCTCATGAGTGTATGGTAGAATTTTCCAGATGCTACATGACATGTGATGATGTCATTCCTCTGATGGCTAATGGAATGTATACTTGTATACCCTTGTGCTTTAAAAATTTCTGAGTTTTAATTTCTTAGTAGAGATAGATGTAACCCACATAAGCAAAGGTTCTTGGAGGTTCTCCATAGTTTCTAAGGCTGTAATGTGGTCCCAAGACCAAAAAGTTTGAGAACTGCTGGTGTAGATAATTATGTATTGAACTGAAAATAGAACCAATCTGATTTTTATCATTTCTTTCCCTGAGGGCCTGAAATTCTTTGCTATCATTCTCTGTATGGTTCAAGCTCCGGTCTGATACAGAAACCACAAGAGACAGATGCCACATGGTTACTTGAATGGAGAAAGTTTAATATAAAAAAGTATTAACTATAATAGGGGATTGGAGTAACCAGGGATTGGCTAGTAAGAGTCAAAGAGAACTCTAAAGAATATAGGATTGGCAGAAATCAGGACTACAACCCCTGAGGCTGAGACACAGCACCCAAAGAAAGGTCCCCAGGGGTTGAAATATAGACTTTGTTGGAGAGGGCACAACTATGTCTCACTGAATGGCAGAGAAGTCGCTGTGGTTGCCATGCTGGTGCAACTTGCTGGAAATCTGCCCTCTGGAACTTTCCAGAAACCTTTCTTTTAGGTTCCTGGGGAAAACTGCTCATGGTAAGGTTTCTCACTGGAGACACTCTGCTCTGAAACTGCTCAAGGGCGAAGCAGGTTCGGGTGAGGAGAGAGAGACTGTTGACCACTAAGTGTTGTTGCTGTCTTGCCCCACAGGAGTCCACTACCAGAGAAGCAGTGCATCTTGTAGGATCCAGAGAAGCGGTCCCCAGTGCTGGCGTTGGCCAACATACATACATACAAATCAGGGAAGAAAACTCTTTTGCAGTGTCTCTCCATGGCTGTCTATTGACAGAGCTTAACATTACTCTCTCCGATAAAGAAAAAGATCTAAAGAACCTAGGTCCATTTTAACAGAGCAGGCACTGAAGGATGAATTTGGAACTGAGAGGAGATAAAATGACAAATGGCACACGTAACTTTCACTTAATATGTAGTTTATCAGTTATCTATGTTTCTTTTTTTTTTTTTAAGATTTTATTTATTTATTTGACACAGAGAGAGAGAGAGTGAGAGAGGGAACACAGGCAGGGGGAGTGGGAGAGGGAGAAGCAGGCTTCCCGTGGAGCAGGGAGCCCGATGCGGGGCTCGATCCCAGGACCCTGGGATCATGACCTGAGCCGAAGGCAGACGCTTAACGACTGAGCCACCCAGGCGCCCACAGTTATCTATGTTTCTTAAAATTCCTGATGTTTTGTTGTATGGAAATCCACTCATTCACTCAACAAACATTTATTCAGTGACTATAAA
The DNA here is from genome assembly GCF_003265705.2 of Callorhinus ursinus. NCBI lineage: Eukaryota > Metazoa > Chordata > Mammalia > Carnivora > Otariidae > Callorhinus > Callorhinus ursinus. The sequence goes on along the minus strand of NW_027397067.1, from coordinate 45,241,631 downwards.
GTTCTAGGAATTTATAAACATAGGCAGAAATTGTAGGCTATTGCCTACTAACCATTCCTCCATTTTTTTCCTCAATAGTAGAATCCCAATTTTGTTCTTCTCTCATGCCATATGCTTCAGGGAAGTCCATTCCCAGTCTCAGCTACAAGCCCAGCTCCTTGGGGTGAACCACCGTTAGTCTGAACAGGTTTTCGTGGCCCCATTTCCTTTGCTAGCAATGGTTGTGTGACATAATTCTGGCCAAAAGGACATGAAGGGAAACCTGCATAGGGGCTTCTAAAATGGTTTTTTCCACCATCTTGAAAAGTGGTATTCAGAAAGAAATAACCCTCTTCTGCTGCTAGGCATTGTAATGTCTTCATGTGATGCTTGGAAAGTTGGTAGCCATCATTTGAAGGGAGGGAGAGAGGCTGCTATGCACAGCAGAGCAGGAAACGGAGGTAAATGAAAGAATTAATCAAACCTAGAAACACCTACCTCTAGGCTTCTTCTTCTTTTTTTTTTTTTTTTTAAAGATTTTATTTATTTATTTGACAGAGAGAGACACAGCGAGAGAAGGAACACAAACAGGGGGAGTGGGGGAGGGAGAATCAGGCTTCCCGCCGAGCAGGGAGCCCGATGCGGGACCTGATCCCAGGACCCCGGGACCATGACCTGAGCTGAAGGCAGATGCTTAATGACTGAGCCACCCAGGCACCCCTACCTCTAGGCTTCTTGTTTTAAAAACTGATATGCCAGACTTCTGAGATGACATATGCAAATAAGATACGTCCTTACTCCCAAGAGGCTTTCGGTTTGGTCAGAGAAACAAATAAGTGAAATAAATGTTTAAGATTGCTATGATAAAAAAGGATAGTAGTTGAATTCAACTGCAACATGCTAGTTCCAGCTCACTATAAAATTAGGTTAGAAAAGAGAAACATTATCAAGGGAAAATGTTTCGTTAAGTTGCCTCTTGAAAGGAAATATTTCCAAGTTCCCCGCAAATAAAACTTTACATAATGTAGTATATTTGATCAGAGCTTTCTCTCTGTCCCAAACTCTTTCCAGTAATAGTAGAAAAGATTAACAGTTGTTAATTAGTATTATTTTTCAAATACACATAAAAATGATAAAGAGTAACATAAATGCAGTTTCAATAAAAAGCAGCAACAAGTATAACAAGGAAAAAGTCTTTATGTTAATATTTTTCTACTCAAAAACATCATGGTGTATGTATTCGGTGACACAATGCAGTTTTGTTATTCCCAGGAACTGGGTCTCAGATTGCAGATTTCTCTTACATTTCTATTAGAACACCTAGCTGAGAATTCTGGTGAGCTGTTTAATTAAAGTGTGCCCTTAATCTCCATTTCAATTGGAATAGTTGGACGCAGAAACAGATGATGCTACTTTCATAATTAAGTGAAGCTGAGTGACCCTTATCTACATCTCAAATTTTCCTACAGCTTTCAATTGTTCATAAAGGCTTCTGCCTTTTATTTGTAGGTTGAATGATAATTTCTATGCTTTCCTTCCTGGAATCTTCAAATTGGCTTTCCACAGACAAATTAAAATAGAGACTTGAGGCTTTTTTTGTTTGTTTTGTTTTCTAAGTAATTCAGGAGAAAAACAATTCCTTTTATTTAGTAATATAACACACCAGGCACACTCACCTCCAGGCCTTACCACTTACTCTGCCCTTGGCCTCACGTTTCCCTTCCCTTCGCCATCTGCATGGTGCTCCCGTGACTTCTTCGGTCACCCTCTCGCTGATGCCTTCCCCCGCCACCCTATCTAAATTTCATCCCTTCTCCTCCACATTATTTCCCTTTTCCCCATTTCACTTTTCTTCCTTACCAGTTTTCAATACCTAATCTTATTAATTAGGTACTTATTTATTTTATTGTTTCCCCAACCAGAATATAAACCTCATGAGGACAGGAACTGTGGTCTATTTGTTTTTATCACCGAGGAATTCCCAGCACCTAGAACAGTGTCTGATACACATAAGAGCTCAGTTAACATTTGCTGACTGACTCACAGTGGGATGAGGCTTGGCTTTGGAGTTAGAAAGGCCTGGGTTAGAATGTAGATATTCTATTTGGCCTGGGGCAGCTCCCTTTACCCCTTTGAACTTCAGTTTCTTCACCTATAATATGGATATGCTACCTTACATGGTAGTTTTAAGGGTTTAGTGAGATAATGTACAATTGATAGCCCTCTTCCTTTGCAAACTGAGGGAAGGCCTTAGAGATTTATTTTCTGATATTATTCCTCTTCCTTCCACAAAACTTCTTTATGGGTATCTCAGTCAGGATTTTAATAGGAAACTCAAATTAGGATCAGGATTGAGGAGGGTTGAGGTCTAGGGGAACATAGGGGCTAGAAGAGGAACCCGGGGAATAGCAGAGCAATCACTAGCAACAGGCCCAAAGGGATGAGGGGAAGAAAGGAGACCTGGGCCCCAAGGGACCTCACAGGAAGGGAATGTGGAGAATAAATAGCCTTATACTCCTTTTTCCCTCAGATGATCTCTTCCTGGGTCTCCCTATCATCAGACCCAATTGTAAGCCAGAGTTGAGAGCCCAATGATATCAGCCATACAGGTTAGATCCTAGGGCACAGGGCAGATGGGAAAGAATGGAGAGTGAATCTGGGGGGCCAAGGAAGCTATCCAACCTTACTATATATATCCAAGGTGTTTGTTTTACAAGGGATAGAGAGGGTAAAGACAAGGTCTAATTCTCGGTAGACTCATGGTTAGGATGACCAGAACTTCAATTCAGTGCAATAAGCATCATAGAAAAGCCAGCACAGTGTGTTATGGGCACATAGAAGAGAGTCATCTCTTTCACAACTTAAATGTCAGAGATAGTGTGTGTGTGTTGGGGGGTGGTACTAGTGGTTTGACTTGGAAAGGCTTTCTGGAGATTAAGATTGGTAACATAATTCAGAGACCATTTTATTTATTTATTTAAAGATTTTATTTATTTATTTGACAGACACACAGCGAGAGAGGGAACACAAGCAGCGGGAGTGGGAGAAGGAGAGCCCCCCCCCTTCCAAGCAGGGAGCCCGATGCGGGGCTGGATCCCAGGACCCCCAGACCACCACCCGAGCGGAAGGGAGACGCTTAACAACTGAGACACGCAGGCACCTCTCAGAGACCATTTTAAAGTATGACAATTTTTTAAGAAGAGAAGATGAAATGCTGTTCTCTGAAAGATTTTTCTGATGAAATATGAGAAGATGGGACTAGGGCATGGAAGGGAGGATGAGAGTGAAGGATAGAATGAAATAATTTCAAAGGTTTTTCCTAGCTTTTACGTTTTAATAATTTAGCTTTTTGTTGTCTTGTTACTTCTGAACTGTTAGACTGTGGATCTTTAATACATGAAAATGAGTATAAAATTTTGTAATAATCTCTCTTGTTTGCAGAATTTAACTTCAGGTTTCACCAATGAATGCTCTTAAATTTAACATAACTAAATTTAGGGGGGAATATAGTGTTTTGAAAATAAATCATATAAGTTTATTACATATTGAAACTAAAAATAATGCAAAAAAGAGGAAGGCTGTTAATAGACAAGTCTGATTTGGGTTAATGTTCATACAGTTCCTTTATTTAACATTCTATTCATAGACTGTTCTAATCTTCAAGAAAACTCTATGACTCTACATCTTGATAATTTCTAACGAAAGCGAGCAAACTCGTTTTGATAGCGACCAAACACCTGTATATGGTCATAAGAAAGATATTTATATATGGAATTTCAGGTTAAATGGTATACAAAAAAGATAGATGCAGGAAGGGATCAACTCACAATGAGGTAAGGGCCTTGGGAACCGGTGGAGGAGAGAGGGTGACAAGAAGGAAGAAAACAAACTTCTCTTGAGTACTCTTCTACGCACCATAATTTGGGATAGGTTTTCCAGGTTACCCACGGGAACAGGTGGCAAGACCACAGCGCACTGAAATTGGTGCACGGAGAGATCTCACTGCGGTAATTATTTTCTTTGTAATTAGACGTAATTACAGTGAAACGTAGTGAGGAGCTTGTCCACAACCAACATCAAACAAGAATTTCCGGTAGTATCCCTAGTGCTGTAGCTACAAACGTCAAATGGCGGTGGGTAAAGCAGCCAATAATTATAAACAACTAGAGAGGGAAGCGTGGGCAGTTAGTAACACTTCAAAAGGCTGCACAGAATGCTTGGGATTTTTGGGAAATCCAGAGAAATGAGTCAAATGGGATTGAGGCAATACAATGGAGGCAAATGCGGAGCGGCAGCTCTTGGCCGGCTCAAGGGAAGGTGCCCGCTGGCCAGAATAGACAGGCTCTGGGTCTGTCCTGACTGGGCCTTAGCCTCTAGCTCTTTTAGTCTCCGCGCCTTTTTTCCACTCCCAGCGCGGTGGCCGGCGCTTCCCTCCGCCCCCGACTCCGCCCACCCCACCGGGGCCTGGCTCCGCCTACCAAGCCGGGGCCGCGGCTGGCTCCGCCCACTCTCCCAGGACTGCGGCCGGCGGCCGAGGGGCGGGGCGGGCCGGGAGGAGGCGCACTCCAGAGCGGGAGGGGGATCCGCCGCGGAGTTACGGGAAAGTTGGTCCGAGTTCCTGGAGTTTCCCCCTGTGGTTCCCGGGGCTCGGCCGGCCGGTGCCCCGGCTCCTCTCCTCCCTCCGGCCTTCACCGCCCACCACGTCCCTCCTTCTGTCCCCGGCAGCCATGGAGCAGCCGCCAGCGCCCAAGAGGTAACGAACGCTGGGAGCTGGGAGAAGGAGGGAGGCGGCGCCGGCGGCCGCGGGCGGGGGCGGCTAGGCCGGGCGGGACCGCGACTCCCTCCGCGACTGCCGGGCCCGGGCCGGGCGCGCTGGGCGTCGGGAGGCAGGTCCGAGTGGCGGGCCGCGTCTGTCCACTGGTCGAGGGGGCCCGCGGGGAGGCCGAGCCTCGCCTCTCCCGCGAGGCGGGCCTGGTGGCGTGGAAAGTCGCCGGGCAGCGCCGGGCTCCCCGCGGCCGGACTCCTGGGCCGGGCGGACTTTTCCCTCCTGGCAAGTTCACGAAGCCCGGAGATGCAGAACTGGGAAATTGGGCTGCTTACAGCCATGTAGGCGTTCTTGTCAAATGTTTTTCATAATACTGCCTTTTATTTGAGAAGGCGGGTTATTTATTAACAGTTTAAGGAATTCAACATTAATAGTTACACAGTGTGTAAAACTTGTAGATATATTGCACTGACAGGTGTTCCTCCCCTTACCCCCCTCAAGTTCAGAAGTATTTATGGATGCAAGACAGTAGGAATCTTAAATTAGAACCCCCTCCCCCATATAGTTTTCTGTTTTTCTTCTAGCATATAAAAATAGTGATGCTTTGGTATTTGCTGTTAGTTTATATTTAATCTTTAATATATTGGAAGAGTAAGAGTACCCAGTAGATACTTTCAAAGTAGTAGTTGAAATGGTCAAGCTAAATCAAGGCTCTCCATAGATGTAAGTTCGGAATGTTTATTTTTTCCCCCAAGAATGAATCAACAGCAGTTAACTGGTGGTGTTTAAAGCATTTAATCTCACCCTTTCATTTTTAATTTATAGAATAAGGGTATTAATCTTTCTCCCAGAGGGCTGTTGTGAAGATTAAGGAGTTCTCGTGTTCTGATACTTAGAGATCTTTAGATGAAAGGTGATAGATTCAGCAACATGGAATAATTAAAAAGGTAGGAACTTTGTAGGCTGTTGTGAATTGTGTGACTAGACAAGCGAGCCTCGAGGCCTGGAAACCCTCTGTTCAGGTGAAAAAAGTGGGGGTTGTGGAGGGGTTTCCAAAAGAGACCTGCTATCAGACAGAGCCCTTGATAGATTTTTATCGGGTATTTTGTGTTGAATTCTAGTATTGACTGGGCACCCAAAAAATTGGAAACTTTTTTTTTCTTTTCTATTGTGGAAGGACTGCAAAGGGGGCACCTCTGAGATAATGCCCTAAGGCCAACCCGAACAACTCCAAGTTCAAGTAGAAGCTCTCACTGTTCATTAGCTCTAAGTTATCAGAGGGTTTTTTTTTTTTTAATAGGGGTTAAAAGACCCCCCCCCCCCGCCCCGCCCTTGCAGGGACTCTAGGAAACCTAGAGGCTCAGGGGGAGTCGTGGGTGGTATATATAACCATTCTGTGTCATTTATACTTTTCATAGTGATGCTTGCACATCCAACGGGCTTATTTTTAGTTCTCTTCATGGAAAGACTTATGTTGATCCAGGAAGGTGTTTCTGAAAAGCAAGATATGTGACGTTAAGCCCATATATTCCAATATCACTTAAAATTTTTTCATAGCATTTTCATTTTCATAATATTATTATAGCAACCCTGTTAAGTAGATTGGATCACAGGTATTAATCTTGTTTTGTAGCTGAGGACACTAAAAGAGTTTGCTACATGGAAGTCTATGACAGGGATTACTGACAGTGAGTTTTGTGTTCTCCCTATTGATCATTACCTTCTAATAATAAAATACAGATGCCATTTTTGAGGTCATTTGTTTGCCATGAACTTTGTATATACATTCCTGTATTTTATTGTCCTAAGAAACAGGAATCCTGGCTCTGCAGCTTACTATGCTAGTTCTGAATTTAATTTCTTCATCTGTAAAGTGTGCTGTGAGGATTAAAATAGGTCATGTGTAAAGCACATAGCACAGGGCTCCATAATGTGTTCAGTGATGTTAAATGTTGTTAGTTTATTCTTTGCTTATTAAGTGAAACTCAGAGAGGTTAAATAATTTGGTCAAGTGGAGGAGATGCCAGAACCCTGCGTCTGATTGGCTGCAAAGGCTGTGCACCCTCTCACACTGTATACAGTGATACCTCTTTTTAAAAACTCACTTTCTTAGGTTTCCATATGTGGTGGTCATTTCTTTGTACAATCCTGTGGGCCCTCTGCTTGTTCTTTTCTTATTCCCTTTAAGAATGTTGCTTTGCTTTCTGCCTTGAGTAGCACTTCCTTAGGGCTCAGACATTTTTACATGGTCATATTTATGTTGCTGATGTTCAAGTCTGTATGACCAGCAGCTGCTGTTCAGTTGGTATATTTGATTTTTTTCATGCAGATCCACTCTTTCATTATTCCATCTAGTTTGTCACTAAGTCCTATTGAATTCTCCATCAAAAAGTCTGGATTCATTTTCTTTTCCTTTTTCATTTTTGATGGCGATTACCCCATTCCTGGGTTTTATGACCCTCATACTTGATTTACAGCAGTGCCTTCCAAGTAGGTACTTGAGTGCAGTGGTTTTAGAAAGTTTTTAGCAGCAGAAAGGCTCTGTTTGGAGTAGCGGCAGGGCACTAGGACCTGGTTCTCAGTGCCTTGCCTCCTCCTCTTCTCCTTTTGCTGCCCTACAGAACCTCCTAATGATCGTAGGACAGTGTTTGCTTTAGTTCAGAAGCAAATGGCTTCTGATTTGTTTTGTTAAAACATCACTTCCACCATGCTATTTCTTTAAAAAAAAATTTTTTTTTTTGATTGGGGCACCCTAGTCTACTTAGTGCCCAAGACCCCTATCACTTGGTCTTAGATTTAATCCCTAGGCTTTTGTTATTCTTCTCATGAATCTGTCTTCCTGAAGTTTTCCTTTTGTTTTTTATTTAGGTTGTAGGCCATGGGTACTTCCACCTTTGCCTTTGTTCATGCTTTTCCTTTAGAGAAGTTTGTGTTCTTTTTTTGCTAGTAATCTGTGTTTTATTCTTTCCTCAAGGCCTGCTTCATAAAGTAACTTATTTGAGTGCTTTTTAGCCTAAGGTATTTTTCCGTATTCCTAGTATGATGTCCATTTGAGTATATGCCATCTTCATATTGTTCTTTTTTCAACTACAAAATTTTAGATATTCCAGAGATAATGGGGGCTAATTTAATAAGTATTTATGTATCACATTACCCAGCTTAAGAAATAAAATATTGCGAATACAGTTGAATTTTACTAAGTATATCTCTTCTCAGTTGCATTCCCTCCCTGTTCCCCAAAGGATTGTCACTATCCTGAATTGTGTATTTGTTATTCCCATACCGTATGTGTCTTTTTATTTTTATCATGTTGTTCATGTAAATCTGATGTTAGGCTTGGGTGTCAGCGCCCACCTTTGCTCTTTGGGGTCATTCTTGTCCTCTGGGAGTTGGAGATTCCACTGAGCGGCTAGATCTGAAAATTGTGACGAGAGGATCTGGGAGGCCATTCTTACATCACTGAGTTGGTCTCACCAACAAGGTTGTGTTAAATATGGGCAATAGATGTGCTCAACTATAGTCACTGACTTGAGGTATCAGAATAGCTTTTAGATTCCCCAGGCTTCCTTAACAGGTCTGTCATAGAGGTCTTCCTAAGTTCTTATGAAAATGAGGTCCCTTTGGGAATGGAAGTCCATTAAATGGTTCTTAATTATTAACGTTTCGGTAAGTTGAGTTTCTCAGATTTCTTTGTAGGGGAACTGCTAGATGAAAGAAAAATGACCACAACAGGTAAGTTTTAAGAGATAGAAGAGGAAATGATCAAAACATGAGATCTTCACCAAGTAGAACACTCATAAAAGGGAAGGTGGGTCTCTGTGATAGGTGGTGGGTAGCATGAAAATTCCGGTTGCTTGAAGATAGTTATATAGATAATATTTGTTAAAGAGAGGACAGAATATCATTGCTGGAGAGATAGACTTTACCAGACAGGCCTTGTTCCTCCGTTAGATTATAGAATTAATAGTTATTTAAAATTTAAAATCCATTACGGTATACTTGGAGGAAAAGTTGGTGTGGAACAGTGAAAACACTGGTAGGGATAATAAGAAGGGAGTAAGCTCCTGAAATTTATTCGCGAGACAGATAAGGAAAGTTCTTTGATTTAAGCCATGGTTGGATTCTTTGCATTTTTTTTTTCTTTTTTTATGTGTGAAAATGTAGTTGGGGGAAGTAAAGTGAAGATTCAAGTTAAAATGTTAGGGTTACAAAGTGTGTTCACACAAATGAGAAGTGAAGGTAAGAAAACAATTGTTTCCTAAGGGAAAGTGTTGCTATGAATGAATGGAGTATCATTCAGAAGATAGATTATTAGGGAATGAAAAAGCAAAAGTAAAAGGATGGGGATATAGATGGGTAAAGTAGAGGGAATTTATAAATTCCTAGCATGAAAACCCCATATCAACCTGTAGTATCAGTAGGCCTGACCTTAGACCAGAAGTTGGAATTGCAGATAAACAATTCTTGGAATTGAGTTGTGTGGGACAAGGCAACAAACTAGCTAAGTAGATAGTAGGGTGTGACGAAAATCATGAAGACATTGCAATCAAAAGAGGTGTGGGCTTCATTTTAGGTCTATATTACTAATTCCTGTGTCCTTGGAATCAGAATTCTTCTGTGGTTATTATTGGAGAGATTCACAAGTGGGGAGCTAGAGTTTTCTTTGAGAAGATGACCTGGAGAATGTTACAAAACAAAGGCAGCAACCTCAGGTAGTAGTAGGCCCTGGAGGAAGCTCCCAACTTTAGAGGCATGCTAGGGGAGGAGGTTCTGACTATTTCAAAGGGCAAGAAAAGAATCAAGCAAATAGGAGGAGCATCTTTTTGCATTAATGACTTGGTCCCTAAAGCATATCTCTTCTCCTTTTGGCTTTTCTCTATTAATTGGGGGTGGACCAACACCTTTAGAATTGATTTAGGCCCTTGAGATGGGCCTGCTCAATTGTCTCTTCCTAAAGACAGGGAGGATGACAGTAACATCTGGAGCAGGTCTGGGTGAACAAACCGGTTGCACGTTAAGACAGGAGATAAATTCAGTCTTTAGTCAACTCGAGGCAAAGATTAATTTATCTTTTGTTCTTTTTTTAAGATTTTATTTATTAGGAGGAGAGAGCATGAGCAGGGAGGAGGGGCGGAGGGAGAAGCAGGCTCCCAGCTGAGCAGGGAGCCCCATGTGGATCTTGATCCCAGGACCCTGGGACCACGACCCAAGCCAAAGGCAGACACCCAACCAGTTGAGCCACCCAGGTGCCCCTTTCTTTTGTTCTTTAAGGGACTGAGATATAGCACATATTAGTACTAAAGAATTTGTTAGAAATGTAAAGACAAAGGTAAATATGTATTAAACACAGGTTGAAATTTGTTTTTCTGAAGTAATCTAAATGCTCATTCCAGAAGTGTGTATCAATAAAACTTTAATAATAAAAGGTTTAAATCGAGTATTTCTTGTTTGGATTATAAGGGGGGAAAAGTGCTTTGAATTTAATTTTTCTGGTTTCAAAGAAGTCTGTGTTGAACTAAAGGTACTGTCACTTCAGGCCATCATATATTAGTGGCTCTCAAAAAATTAAAATAAAATATTGATGGTGAAACCCAGGACAGACCCAAATACATATAAAACTAAAAGAGAAGTTTCACACAATGTACTCTGTGGGATGTTTTTGGTATTTTTCTATTTTCTGTTATGTTCTATTTCACTGAAAAACTGCTGGTCGTGGTCCACCAAATTATTTTCATGACCTATTAACGGGTTGTGATCTGCAGTTTGAAAAGACGTTGTTGGCATATGTAGTAGTGACAGTCAAGAAACTGACTTCATTTCAAACTGTATCCTGATATTTAAAAGCTCGATGATGGCATTGCCAGAGGCATCCAGACGGGTGTAAGCGTAACTACCTACACATATAATAGGATAGAGGTGAATGGGAGAAAGGAAGCTATTATTTAAAAACTGCAGTATTTGACAGTATCAGGACAGTATATAGGTCCTGATTGAAGTATGGGAAGATGGAAAATGATGATCTACGATGTCTGACAGAGTTCACAAAAGAATATGTAATACATAAAGGTTGCTATGAGGCAAAGGCTCGTGTGGCTTCTAGTGTAGAATGACCCTGTGCAAAGCTATAATTATGATTGCCTCAACTTTTGACTCCCTCCCAGCTCTACCCCTTCTAAGTACCAAAGGTCTCTAGATTTTTCTGCTAAAGAGAAAATTTATACTATCTGATAGAAACTTTCTTTTTTATTTGTCCCAGGCCTCTTTTTTGTTGTGATTTTATTTGAATTGCCTCATATGTTAGGATTATTTTAATTTCCATTCTTAGCTCTTGGAACAGATTCTGTATTTGAAATGTCTTATTACAACTGTTTTTTCCACATAGAGTCTAAAATTGAATAAATGAAAGTAACAAATATATAAATAGATGTATGAATATTAAAAATAAGTTTATTGTTCCATGAATATTAAGGTGCAGATTACCTTGAATTTCTTAAAAGTATATTAAAGGACATATCTTACAAAATGACTTTGTAGCAAAATGAGCATTACAGAAAACTGTTAATATTGCTGGTATTTAATATAGGTGTACATGTGATAGTATATGTGGGTTCTGAATTAGTCTATAAATTTTATATGATATCAGGGGTGCCTGGGTGGCTCAGTTGGTTAAGCGTCTGCATTTGGCACAGGTCATGATTCCAGGGTCCTGGGATCGAGCCCTGCATTGGGCTCCCTGCTCAGGGGGAGTCTGCTTCTCCCTCTCCCTGCCCCTCATCTGTGCTCTCTTGTATCTTTCTCTCTTAAATAAATAAATAAAATCTTTAAACAAAATGAAACAAAACAAAATTTTATATGGTATCAGACATCTTAGTAAAGAGGTCAAATAGAGTAGCATTTTCAGATAGTTCCAGATATCTTGATATAAATATTAGTATCTTGGTGTAGACACACACACACACTCTCTCTCTCTCTCTTAGAAAATTGGGGAAATTGTTGAGCATATGTGATTCCAAGGATGAGGTAGTTTTTATATTCAAAGTATGGAATGTTACTCTCTGTTCAGATCATTTTTCATTTTTAAGAGTTTTGATTTTCTGAAATCATGGGACCTAGAGTCCTATAGTTGGAAAGAAATGCAAGTTAAAATTATTTTTGTGATTTGGGTGAACCTTTTACATATTTGAGGAAAGCATGAATTAAAGGTAATAGGCAGCTAATTCCCTTGCCTCTTTCTCTCTGGAGCCAGATGATCTCTCCTGAGTCTGCTGAGTTGCCCCCATTCTCCTGTTTGTTTGTTTGTTTCTTTTTTAAGATTTTATTTATTTATTTGACAGAGAGAGAGACCACGAGAGAGAGAACACGAGAGAGAGAACACAAGGGGAGTGGGAGAGGGAGAGGCAGGCTACCCACTGAGCAGGGAGCTCGATATGGGGCTCAATCCCAGGACCCTGGGATCATGACCTGAGCCGAAGGCGGACGCTTAACAACTGAGCCACCCAGGCGCCCCCATTCTCCTGTTCCTTTCTAAAAACTGGCTTTCTAAACCATAAGAGACTCTTAACGATAGAGAACAAACTGAGGGTTGGTGGAGGGAGGTGGGTAGGGGATGGGCTAAATGGGTGATGGGTATTAAGGAGAGGACTTGTTATGGTGAGTACTGGTGTTGTATGTAAGTGAAGAATCACTAAATTCTACTCCTGAAACCAATATTACACTGTATTAACTAACTAGAATTTAAATAAAAATTTGGAAGAAAAAAGATAAAAATTGGCTTTGTTTACTCACTGATCATTGCTCATGGCAGAAGTTGGATGTCAGCCTTGAGTTCATTCCTTTGCTCATTTATTCATATATTCAGTAATTATTAATTAACTGCCTTTCAAATGCTAAATGCTGGGTACATTGTTGAATGAAGCAGTTGAGATCTTTGACCTCATAGAACATACACTCTAGTTGGAGCTTGAACTATGAAGGATAGAAGTAGCACATAGGACTGATAGAGAAAAATGGTGGAACCTGTTTAATAGGGCAGTTGGCCAGAGCTCTGAGAAGCTGTTTAGTAATACTAAAGCTGTGACATGGGGTTGAGAAGTTATCCTTGTGAGCAGCTGGAAAGAGTATTCCAGGCCGAGGGAAAGCTATGAGAAGGCCTGGAGGTGGGAAAGAACATAGTGTGTGGGAGGGATTGAAATGAGGCCACTGTGGCTGGATTGTAAAATGGGAGAAAGTGGTTGGAGAGGAGGTCAGAGAAATGGGCAGGGATTCAGTGATGCAGGCTATGGAAAGGAATTTGGATGTGAAAGTGCAATTGGCTGTCATTAAATGGTTTTAAGCAGAATTTTAAGCAGTTTATGTTTTTAGAAGATCATTTGGTTTGCTTTGGGTAGAGTAGATTGTAGAGGGTTAAGAATAAAAACGGGAAAAGTTGGGAGGTCATGGCAATAGCTCATGGTTAGATGGTGGAGGCAGTGGAGATGGAGAGAAGTATGGACAGATGTAGTTATATTTTGCAGTTAGAAATGAAGGACTTGCTGTTAGACTAGCTGTGGGAATTGAGGAAGAAAGAATCAATTCTGGCTCCTAGGTTTTGTGTTTGAGCAACTTGGGGGTTGGAGGAAGACTGCAAGAGGAACAGGTTTGGGTATCTCATAATCTCTTTGTTAGAATTTCCTGATGCCCAGGAAAGTGAATCTGTTGGGCCCCAAATGTGTTATTAGGTGGTTCCCTTAGAAGAGGAAGTAGGTAGGAGGAAATGATGGGCACTAACTTCTTTTTTTAACCTCTTATTTTTACTGCATTAGTCTAGAGAATGGGAATCATACTAAGCCTTTGTTAGGTGTTTGCACCGTTCAGGTATCCTGATAACTTGCTATTAAAAAATGTTTTTATTGCAAAATAAAACCTCAGTACAAAACAAACGTATGGCTTAATGATTACCTTAGGCAGACACCTTTGTAATCACCAGTCAGGTTAAGAAATAGAACTCTGCCACCCTTCCTTCTTAGTGTTCCATCCCAATCATAGCTGCCTTTCTCCGTAAGTAACCCTTATACCAGCTTTTAAAGTAATAACCTAAATGTGCATTGCTAGACACTCTAGGTTAGTCTTGCCAGTTAAAAAATAGTTTTTATAAATGTCCTTTTGATCTTTACGTTAGTTCTCCATCCCTTTTCTTTTCTTTTACCTGTTGAAGAATGCAGGCTGGCTGTAGTTTCCCACAGCCTGGATTTTGCCGATTGCTTACCCAAGGTGCAGTTCTACTGTTCTTTTGCCCTCCATATTTTCTGCCCTCCATATTTTCTGCCAATGAGTAACTGGATCCAGACACTGACAGGCTCAATTTCAATCCCTTAGGCATTGGTACAGGTGGTGTATGGCAAGACTATATTAGTCACTTAGTGTATAGTTGTCTCTCTTTTTTTGTGATGTTAGCAGCTTTTGATGGTTAGTGCTTATTTCTCTTAATTCATTGGATGTTGCAAAATGGTGAAATTCTAAATACACCATTTTGTTTTCATTTATTAGTTGGAATGTTTTTATATCTCTATAAAACCTCCCTCATCTTTTGTCTGATTACCCAGTGGTACAATTTATAAGACAGGATAAATGCTTGATTCTTCCCCTTTACCTGTTTTCAAGAGAATGAATTAGTTCCCTATTTTTCTCCAAAGGGGACCAATTCTTTTTTTTTTTTAAGTTCCATTATGAACTAATGTATTTAAACATATTTGATCAATTTTAATCCATTGCAGTTCCTGTTCCTGAAAGTGGCCCCCATCTTTGGTCAGTGGGAGTCCCTTCAGGGACAACATGACCTGTAGCTTCCTTGTTGTCTGCTGTGATAAGATATTCAGGACTCATCATTTCCATTTCCTGTTCTGGATCTGGAACCAACCATTTCTCCTAGAAGTACTACTTTCTTTTTATGAGAAATGGTATTTCAGGACCCTAACCTGGGTGCTAATGTGGTTAGTGCCACTTTAATTTTAAATAGTGTTTTTTCATAGATAGGAGAACTAACTCATTCTTTCCAGCTATGGGATACTGTGTCAAAAAATATGATGGCACTGGCATCTTCTTCCTCTGGATAATATCTCTACCATACCTTTATGTTTCTAAGTTTAAGTCAGAAATTGGGCATGTATAGACATTCTGTGGTAGAGACTATTTGGAGTGGACTTTTACCTTCACATTCTCCCTCTCTTATTTTGGTTACCCTTTGACCCAGCGTTATCCTAACATCCAGCCTCACTTCTTTCTCAACTCTGAATGTTTTAGGTGACCTAGTTTCTTCTTAAACAAAAAAGATACAGAAAATAAAAGAATCCAAGACAAAAAACACCACTGGTGATAAGATTAGATTTCAGGGCTTATTTTTTAAGGTAGACCTTTTGGCCTGCTTTGTCTTATATACATAAAAGTGTATCTGTGCACAAACAAAATTCAAGGGCATCTTGAGGCTGCTTTATAAATCCAGCCCTGACTACAGTATGATGAATTGCAAAATGAACTATATCCACATCTTAAATGCCATATGTTATTCCTTTTTGGTTTTGATATTAGCCCCTCTTGTTAAGTTTTATTGTACTTTCTAATAAAAAACATAAGGTCTTTGTCTCAGTGACATGGTTGGTACTTTACATTTGATGCTATGTCATGTAACTTTAGAGAGAATTAGTTTTAGTATAATTACTTACTGTATTAATTACTAATTAGGTTGCACCTATAAGCTGATAAGTGAATTAGTCTATTATCTTGCAGTTAAAAGGCATGCAGTAGCCATTTTCCAATGATCAGCTATTCAGACATTTTTAGTAATCAGTGAAATTTGTATCAGAGAGAGAGAGGTTTGGATCATAGAGAAATGATTGCTCTGAATAAAATTTATAGTTCATGTAATTTCTTTTTTCTTTTTTTTTTTAAGATTTTATTTATTTATTTGAGAGAGAGAGAATGAGAGATAGAGAGCACAAGAGGGAAGAGGGTCAGAGGGAGAAGCAGACTCCCCGCTGGGCAGGGAGCCTGATGTGGGACTCGATTCCGGGACTCCAGGATCATGACCTGAGCCAAAGGCAGTCGCTTAACCAACTGAGCCACCCAGGCACCCTAGTTCATGTAATTTCTAAGAATTTTAAGAAATAAGGGTCAAATTAAAGAATGGAATCTCATAAAATTCCAGGGGAAATTAAAAATATACAAATTAAACTCTTGAGAAGAAAGTATTTTGATGATTTTCTTTTCCCGGTAGAATGAATTTTCCTTCTATGAGCTTGCTTCTCATTGTATACTTCCAAGGTTTTGTTTTTGTTTTTGTTTTTTTCCTTACAGAAGAGAATTCAAGTAATAGGCAAATGATAAGACAATGGGATTCTGCACTCCCCCCCCTTTATATAGACTCTCAGCATTTGATTAGATAGCTTTAATTAATATTCACAAAAAAACTCATGCGATTTCAAAGAGCCTGCCAAAATAGTGATATGGTTATAACTTTATATTTAGCATCACTGGGAAGTATGGTATACCATGCAATGCATTTTCCAAATAAATGAAGTAAACCACTTTAAGCATTATATTTTAAAAATATTTTACAAACACTTTTATACAACCAGTTTTGATGGAAATCATTCCAAAATTAAGGCATTTGACCCAGTCTTCTGAAACTGATAAGGAAAGCAAATGCTCTTGCTTTTCTTGTTCATGAAAATAGTCATAGAAACAGCTCATAGAACTGTTCATAGTTTTAGTTCATAGAAACAGTCAAGTGTGCTTTTTGATGTGTTTGAAGCTTTGTTGCTTGTATACATGTGGCTGTTTTTTCCTTTAACCTAGTCTTGTCTTTTACTGTTACCTGTCATTCTCATTACTGTGTCCTTTTCTAAACTGCTACTTATCTTAGAAATAATTACCTGACCTGACAGTAGCTATTCCTTTCCGAAAGTAAAGTACATGCTCATTGTGTCAGTTTTTGCTTACCAGAGGTCTTTTTCTCTTCTGGGTTCATAGTACATCTTGAAATGATCTTTTGACTTAAGAGGAGGAACATTATATGCAGTGAAGGGGAGAAAAAAATTATTCCAAACTTCCCTGAGTTTCTAAGTTTTAATATGAAAAAGCCAAAGTTTTTGCCTCAAAAAAGGAACAGGATTTTACCGTAAGCCCCTGGAATTCCTAAGCTAAAAAAATTTCTGTCATTTTGGAATATTACTTAGATTTTGAGGACTCATGGTATTATTACCAAAGTGACTTGGAGTTATACCTGTGCAAATACAGTAACATTACACTTATAGTTGTTTATTTTTAATTTCTATGGGTTAAGTATTTAGACTATTTATCTTTCACATAATCACATTTTTTTCTATTAGATACAGTTGAGATTTAAAAATTTTATTTTTATTTCTAAAAAAAACAAAACAAAACCAAAAAGGTAAAATCACTCCCAATTTAAAAAAGCAAAAATATTTTCATAAAGTGCCATAATCCTCTTAATTTGTTTGCAGAGAACCACAGGGAAATACTGAGAAGTGGCTTCATATGTGCTGTTGCTGTGTAATAAAACTGTACTGAGAAATCAAGCAAAATAGTGTCCATTTGTGCCAATAGCTGAACTCAGCCAGTCTCCACAGCCCCCATCTCTATTTATGAAAGCCTATACAAATTAAGCAGAAGTCAGAGTACAGAACTCATTGAATGATACACATGTTAATATTGTCAGTTTAAAGTTTCCCTGGAATTACACTTTTTTTAATGTAGGTACACCTTTAATTGATGTATTTATGTTTGGGATTAATTCAATTAATTCTGGTATTCTCGGGATGGAAACGGGGAGTTGTGAGTGTACAGAGACTAAATCCTTGTATTTTATCTTCAAATTTTGAGATGTAGGGAAACAAGTGAGGAACAAAATATATGAGTAAATCTAGTTTTAAAGTGTAGGTAGTGTCTTTGGCACAAATTATGGTAGGTTTTTCTGTATGGCAGGTACGTGGGTAGACCTTAGCAAGTTTCCTCTTTTATTTTTAATCAACTAAAGATTCTGTTCTGTTTTGTAGTTCCCAAATCTGGGTATGGTTATTGAGTATTTAAAAATCTTTATAAGGACCTGGATTAAAAGTTATGAGATTTATAGCTCTGCATATTTCTTATAAGATTATTTTTAATTTTAATTTAGCAGGAAATGAATGTGTCAGAGCATTTTCAAATGTGCTGTTTTATGTTGTTTGCATATTCTGGACTTTTTTTTAATAATTCACTTTATTAAAAAAGTGAATGCAGTAACATGTCTTTAAAGCTAGGGAGTATGTTGCAGCATTTCTTAACTTTGAATATGTTTGTTACAAGAAATTAAAAGGAATCCTGTCACTTTCCAATTGAGGTTAAGTGAAAAGATTCTTAGAAAACAAAAATGAAAGACTGTAAAAGGTGAAGGAGGGATAAAAATCTCAGCTTATTTTCCTTTAAAGCTCTTTGGCAGG
Organism: Callorhinus ursinus; assembly: GCF_003265705.2. Lineage (NCBI taxonomy): Eukaryota > Metazoa > Chordata > Mammalia > Carnivora > Otariidae > Callorhinus > Callorhinus ursinus. The sequence continues at coordinate 45,223,415 of NW_027397067.1, read as the reverse complement.
AAATTATACTTTTAGAGTACTTTTGGGCAAAGAGCCCAACTTGAGAGGAAACGGTATGATAGAGCTGAAGAATAAGACTTTAATTTTAAAAAGACTTCTATGTATTGTAGAGCATCTGTTTTCTTAGGTGGATTTCATCTCATTCTAGTGCCAGTAATTAACTAAACCCTCATAAATTTTAAAACAGTTTTATAAAAAGTAAATACTCTATGAGATCATCAAATCACATCTATTTTACTATTAAGACAGTGATACTTAAAGCAAAACAATTAAAAGCCAGAGCTTTAGAGTCAGATAGACTTTGGTTCTTTTCTTGTCTTACCTCTGCCATTTACTCAGTGCAGTGGTGGGCAAGTTAACTTTTCTAAGTCTCCGTGTACTCACTTGCAAAATCGAGGTGGTAATAGTACCTTTGCTTTGGATTTTGTGAAGATTAGAAGAAGTAGTGATTGTAAACCATTTGTCTCTGAAGACTTTTTCTTAAGTGTTTCAGAAATGTATCTGTCACTGTCAACATCTTCTGAAGAAACACATAGCTTTCCAAAGAGATAAAAGGACAGCTTTCACTTGGATACATATGTTCTAGTTGAGTAAAAGAAAAATCAGTTGTATTACTTTCTAAATATTTACAAAATGTTTGGCCTTTAAAAAGCAAAAGGAAGCAGAAAAAAATGATCCTTGAATTTTATTAGCTTGAGGTAAAATGTACTTTCTGTGGATGAAGTAGAAAAGATGTTTGATTTTGTGGATTCAAGACAGAGTCATTGTATAATTTAGAATATATTAGTTAAGGGGCGCCTGGGTGGCTCAGTCAGTTAAGTGTCTGCATTCGATTCAGGTCATGATCCCAGGGTCCTGGGATCGAGCCCCGCATCAGGCTCCCTGCTCAGCAGGGAGTGAGCCTCTCCCTCTCCCTCTACAGCTCCCCCTGCTTGTGCTCTCTTGCACATGCTTGCTCTTTCTCTGTCAAATAAAATCTTAAAAAAAAAAATTCTTTAAGGCTAATATTGAGACTGACATTGCTTGATAATGGAATGTTGAAAGAATGAAAACCTTTCATGTGTTTTAAACATGTTTTACTTTTCTACCAGTATTGAAGATGAAACTACTAGGGTTGCAGAGAAGAACTTAATTTTTTAAATTTATTTATTTAAAGATTTCTTTATTTTAGAGAGAGGGAGAGAGAAAGAGAGCATGTGGGGCGGGGGGTGACAGAGGGAGAGGGAGAGAGAGTCTTAAGCAGACTCCATGGTAAGCACCGAGCCTTATGCGGCACTCAGTTTCATGACCCTGAGATCACGACCTGAGCTAAAACTGAGTTGGATGCTTAACTGACTGCGCCATCCAGGCACCCCTTAAATTTTTTTTTTTAAGGTTTTATTTATTAGAGAGAGAGAGTGCACAAGCTGGGGGGGGAGGGGCAGAGGAAGAGGTAGAAGCAGACTCCCCACTCAGCAGGGACCCTGGGATCATGACCTGAGCTGAAAGCAGATGCTTAACTGACTGAGCCATCCAGGTGCTCTGAGAACTTAAATTTAAATGAGATATCACATGTAAGATGCAACATCGTGCTTAGCATGTGGCATCAGTAACCGTATGTTAATAAAAGTTCTGACTTACTAAATAGCTACCAGTAATGTGATTACTAAAATACAGGGAAATTTGGCATGAAAGAAAAACACATTGAAAATTACAGAGTTGAAATGAGGTGGAAGGACCTTTAAAAGGAAGGAACCTCTGTTCTTGCAGAGTTGGAAGTTCTTTTCTTCTGCTGGATTTGCACTCTGACCACATCCTCCTCTCCATCATTAGTTTCCCAAGAGATCTAGAAGGTGTATCCTAACTATTCCTGACTAGGGAGCTCGGAGTGGCAATGTAGAAAGCCTTCATTTGTGTCTCTCTTTAAAAGTCTTTGGCCAAAACACACATCCCAAGTAAAAAATGGGCAAAGGACTTGAATAGACATTTCTCCAAGTAGACAAAATTTCTCCATATAGACAATAAACCTGTGAAAAGAAGCTCAACATTACTCCTCACTAGGGAAATGCAAATCGAAACCACAGTGAGACCATGTCATACTGTTTAGGGTGGCTATTTCATCTACATATCTATAACTGCATCTGTGTCTATATTTATATCTATTTCCAAAAAATAGGTGTTGTCTCAGCTTCTTTTCCTTTAAAGCCAGAAAATAAGTATTGTCTAGGATGTGTAGCAATTGGAATACTTGTTCATTGGAAAATAAAATAGTGCAGTCACTGTGGAAAACAGTGTGAAGGTTCTGTAAGAAATGAAACATACAATTACCATATGATCCAGAAATTCCACTTCTAGGTATATATCCGAAAGAATTGAAGGCAGGGACTCGAAGAGATGTCTGTACACCGGAGTTTATTTTCAGCATTATTCACAATAGCTAAAAGGTAGAGGTAACCCAAGTGTCCACTGATAGATGAATGGATAAGCAAAATGTGGTATATACATTCTGATATGTTATTCAACTTTGAAAGGAAGGAAATTGTAATACATGCTACATACAACATGGATAAATCTTAAAAACATGCTAAATGAAGCCAGCCACAAGACACACATACTGTATGATTCCACTTACATGAGGTACCTAGAGTAGCCGAGTTCATCAAGACAGGAAGTAGAATGGTGGTTAGTGGGACTAGGGCAGGGGAAGATGGCAAGTTGTTGCATGGATTAAGAGTTTTAGTTTGGGATAATGAAAACTCCTGGAGAAGGATAGGGTGATGGTTGCGTAACGGTATGAATGTACTTAATGCCACTTAAGTGTACACTTAAAAATAATTAAAATAGTAAGGGGTGCTTGGGTGGCTCAGGCGGTTAAACGTCTGACTCTTGGTTTCAACTCAGGCCATGATCTCAGTGTTGCGAGATGGAGGCTGCCCTCACCCACCGTGGAGCCAGCTTGAGATTCTCGCTTTCCCTCTCCAGTGCCCCCACTCGCACACTCTCTTTCTCTCAAATAAGTAACTGAATAAAATCTTTAAAAACATAGTGAAAATAGTAAATAAAAAATAAAATAGTAAGTAGTTAAAAATAGTTTAAAAAGTTACAAAATAAAAAAAATGGTTAAAAAAGTTTAAAAATAGTTAAAATAAATAGTTAAAAATAGTTAAAAAATAGTTAAAATAGTAAATTCTATGTTATGTATATTTTACCGCAGCTAAAAAACAAAACAAAGTAAACTTTTAGTCCATCATAGACAGCTGGCTGTGCCGCCTTCTGAAGTGTCTTTCATTCAGTCTCTTCAAAGCTAAAGAGCCGTCCTTAGCAGAAGTTACAACCTGTTTACAAACTTGTAAACTGCTGCTGCTCCAAAGCTGGAAACAGAGAAAGGAAAGGACTTAAATATAGTCCTTTCGTTTTTTTTCCCCTCTACCTCAAGTCTTTTATGACTGGCCTGTTTCTTGCATGGAGCTAGTTTGGTGTTAACAGACTTTCAGGAAAAGCTGTATCTCCTGACTATGAGAGCTCCAGTCCCCTAAATTTGCACTTTCTTTTTTTGTCTTACCCTTATATTTTCACATAATATTACACAGAAGACTTCATCTACTTTGTAGAGAAGGTTGAAATTCTATGACTGGCAGACAGAAGAACTACCTTATAATAGTTCATCTTAATTTCATGTGATTATTGTTCCTACATAATTTTTGCTTGTATTGTAGAAGGCAATTTCCTCTCTTTCTAACTTTCCTGTAACCTTTGAACACGTCCCTTCTTATACTTTTATAACTTTATTCCTACAGTCACATTTTTGTTCCCCGATTCTAGAATCTTTAAAATCTCTATTTGTAAGGCTTCATTCTGTTGAAACATGCTCAGGCCTTGTCTAGCTAATGAAACTGCTTTAAGGTAACAGGTTTTTAGACATTGCGTGAGGAGATCAGAAACCTTTTTTCTGTTCTTATCCCTCTTATATCTGTTTCTGTTCCTTCTTTTTTTACGATTTTATTTATTTGAGAGAGTGAGGGAGAGAGCAGGAGTGGGGGATGGGGAGGGGAGGCAGAAGCAGACTCCCCACTGAGCAGGGAGCCCAGACTCTGCTTGATCCAGGGACTCGAGGATCATGACCTGAGCCGAAGACAGATGCTTAACAGACTGAGCCACCCAGGCGCCCCTATATCTCTGTTTCTTAAAGTTTTCTTTTTCTCTGGCCTTCTGATTTTTCTATTGCTTCTGTTTCTCTGTTTTATGTGCTCTTATTTCCAATTCATAATTGACACTGACCTTGCATTTTCTGTTTCCTATCTTCCTCCTTTTTTTTTTCTTTTTTTAAAAATTTTTTTATTGTTATGTTAATCACCATATATTACATCATTAGTTTTTGGTGCAGTGTTCCATGATTCATTGTTTGTTCATAACACCCAGTGCTCCATGCAGAACGTGCCCTCCTCAATACCCATCACCAGGATAACCCATCCCCCTTCCCCCCTCCCCTCTAGAACCCTCAGTTTGTTTTTCAGAGTCCATCATCTCTCATGGTTCGTCTCCCCCTCTGACATACTCCCCTTTTCTTCCTCTCCTGTTATCTTCTTCTTTTCCTTTTTTTCTTAAAATATGTTGCGTTATTTGTTTCAGAAGTACAGATCTGTGATTCAACAGTCTTGCACAATTCACAGCGCTCACCGTAGCACATACCCTCCCCAATGTCTATCACCCAGCCACCCCATCCCTCCCACCCCCAACCACTCCAGTAACACTCAGTTTGTTTCCTGAGATTAAGAATTCCTCATATCAGTGAGGTCATGTGATACATGTCTTTCTCTGATTGACTTATTTCACTCAGCATAACACCCTCCAGTTCCATCCACGTCGTTGCAAATGGCAAGATCTCATTCCTTTTGATGGCTGCATAATATTCCATTGTGTATATATACCACATCTTCTTTATCCATTCATCTCTCGATGGGCATCTTGGCTCTTTCCACAGTTTGGCTATTGTGGACATTGCTGCTATAAACATTGGGGTACACGTACCCCTTCGGGTCCCTACATTTGTATCTTTGGGGTAAATACCCAGTAGTGCAATTGCTGGATCGAATGGTAGCTCTAATTTCAACTGTTTGAGGAACCTCCATACTGTTTTCCAGAGTGGTTGCACCAGCTTGCATTCCCACCAACAGTGTAGAAGGGTTCCCCTTTCTCCACATCCCCGCCAACATCTGTTGTTCCCTGACTTGTTAATTTTAGCCATTCTGACGGGTGTGAGGTGGTATCTCATTGAGGTTTTGATTTGGATTTCCCTGATGCCGAGCGATGTTGAGCACTTTTTCATGTGCCTGTTGGCCATTTGGATGTCTTCTTTGGAGAAATGTCTGTTCATGTCTTCTGCCCATTTCTTGATTGGATTATTTGTTCTTTGGGTGTTGAGTTTGATAAGTTCTTTATAGATTTTGGATACTAGCCCTTTATCTGATATGTCATTTGCAAATATTTTCTCCCATTCTGTCGGTTGTCTTTTGGTTTTGTGGACTGTTTCTTTTGCTGTGCAAAAGCTTTTTATCTTGATGAAATCCCAATAGTTCATTTTTGCCCAGGCTTCCCGTGCCTTTGGCGATGTTTCTAGGAAGAAGTTGCTGCGGCTGAGGTCGAAAAGGTTGCTACCTGTGTTCTCCTTTAGGATTTTGATGGACTCCTGTCTCACGTTTAGGTCCTTCAACCATTTGGAGTCTATTTTTGTGTGAGGTGTAGGAAATGGTCCAGTTTCATTCTTCTGCATGTGGCTGTCCAATTTTCCCAACACCATTTGTTGAAGAGACTGTCTTTTTGCCATTGGACATTCTTTCCTGCTTTGTCAAAAATAAGTTGACCATAGAGTTGAGGGTCCATTTCTGGGCTCTCTATTCTGTTCCATTGATCTGTGTGTCTGTTTTTGTGCCAGTACCAAACTGTCTTGATGATGACAGCTTTGTAATAGAGCTGGAAGTCCGGAATTGTGATGCCGCCAGCTTTGCTTTTCTTTTTCAGTATTCCTCTGGCTATTCTGGGTCTCTTCTGGTTCCATACAAATTTTAAGATTATTTGTTCCATTTCTTTGAAAAAAGTGGATGGTATTTTGATGGGGATTGCATTGAATGTGTAGATTGCTCTAGGTAGCATTGACATCTTCACAATGTTGATTCTCCCAATCCATGAGCATGGAACGTTTTTCCATTTCTTTGTGTCTTCTTCAATTTCTTTCATGAGTATTTTATAGTTTTCTGAGTACAGATCCTTTGCCTCTTTGGTTAGATTTATTCCTAGGTATCTAATGGTTATGGGTGCAATTGTAAATGGGATCGACTCCTTGATTTGTCTCTCTTCTGTCTTGTTGTTGGTGTATAGGAATGCCACTGATTTCTGTGCATTGATTTTATATCCTGCTACTTTACTGAATTCCTGTATGAGTTCTAGCAGTTTTGGGGTGGAGTCTTTTGGGTTTTCCACATACAGTATCATATCATCTGCAAAGAGTGAGAGTTTGACTTCCTCTTTGCCGATTTGGATGCCTTTGATTTCTTTTTGTTGTCTGATTGCTGTGGCTAGGACTTCTAATACTATGTTGAATAGCAGTGGTGAGAGTGGATATCCCTGCCGCGTTCCTGACCTTAGGGGAAAAGCTCTCAGCCTTTCCCCGTTGAGAATGATATTCGCTGTAGGTTTTTCATAGATGGCTTTTATGATATTGAGGTATGTACCCTCTATCCCTATACTCTGAAGAGTTTTGATCAAGAAAGGATGTTGTACTTTGTCAAATGCTTTTTCTGCATCTATTGAGAGGATCATATGATTCTTGCTCTTTCTTTTGTTAATGTATTGTATCACGTTGATTGATTTGCGGATGTTGAACCAGCCTTGCAGCCCAGGAATAAATCCCACTTGGTCAT